>NW_027442870.1:0-73464 GCF_048569485.1 Anomaloglossus baeobatrachus
AACAGTGGACTTGGCCTACCAAGACTCTTGCTTTATCACTGCTTCACTACTGTGACTACTGATTATAACCAAAGTCACTGACTGATGGATAGGCTTCTAATGAGGTCTATAATGAGTTTTGTTGTGGCTCCTGTGGCTCCCGTAGGTTCCGAACAAAGCATTTGACAGAAGTTTGAACAAAGCCCTTATTACAAACTTACAGTTGTAAGATTGTGTGGGCACAAGACAAACTGAAAAACTGAAATCATTAATGTAATGCTTTGTTATAGAAATGCTAGGACTGACTGCTATAGGGGCACGGTAGCCGGCAGTGGTATAGGGGCACGGTGGCCGGCAGTGGTATAGGGGCACGGTGGCCGGCAGTGGTATATGGGCACGGTGGCCGGCAGTGGTATAGGGGCAGGGTGGCCGGCAGTGGTATAGGGGCACGGTGGCCGGCAGTGGTATAGGGGCATGGTGGCCGGCAGTGGTATAGGGGCATGGTGGCCGGCAGTGGTATAGGGGCAGGGTGGCCGGCAGTGGTATAGGGGCAGGGTGGCCGGCAGTGGTATAGGGGCAGGGTGGCTGGCAGTGGTATAGGGGCAGGGTGGCCGGCAGTGGTATAGGGGCACGGTGGCCGGCAGTGGTATAGGGGCACGATGGCCGCCAGTGGTATAGGGGCACAATGGCCGCCAGTGGTATAGGGGCACGATGGCCGCCAGTGGTATAGGGGTACGGTGGCCGGCCGTGGTATAGGGGCACAGTGGCCAGCAGTAGTATAGGGGCACGGTGGCCAGCAGTGATATAGGGGCACTGTGGTTGACAGTGGTATCGGGGCACTGTGGCTGGCAGTTGTATAATCGCATTGTGCCTGGCAATAGTATAGGGGCACTGTGGCTGGCGGTGGTATTGGGGCACTGTGGATGGTTCTGCCATATGGAGATTGTGGATGGCAATGGTATTGGGGCACTGTGGATGGTATTGGGGTACTGTGATGGCATTGGTTTTGGGGCATTGTGGCTGTCAGTGGTATTGGGGCACTGTGGATGGCTCTGCTATATGGAGACTTTAGGTGGCAGTGGTATTGGATGGCAGTGGTATTGGGGCATTGTCGCTGACAGTGGTATCGGGGCACTGTGGATGGCTCTCCTATATGGAGACTGTAGATGGCAGTGGTATTGTATGGCAGTGGTATCGTGGCTGGCAGTGGTATCTGGGCTACTGTGGCTAGCAGTGGTATTGGGGCACTGTGGATGGCTCTCCTATATGGAGATTGTAGATGGCAGTGGTATTGGATGGCAGTGATATCTGGGCTACTGTGGCTAGCAGTGGTATTGGGGCACTGTGGATGGCTCTCCTATATGGAGATTGTAGATAACAGTGGTATTGGATGGCAGTGATATCTGGGCTACTGTGGCTAGCAGTGGTATCGGGGCACTGTGGCTGGTAGTGGTATCGGTTCACCGTCACTGTATCTACTAATGGGTTAGCTGAGTTGGAGTTGGTTACGGTGAAGACCGATCTCTGTAATTGGGAATACTCTTCCTGCCTTGCTATGGGGCACTGGAGCTGGCACTGTTATGGAGACACCAGAGCATCCTCTGTTTTAGAGGACGGTGAGCCTCCCTGCTTGCATGCTGTAGTGGTAATGAGTCCTGTCTTTGGAGTAGGATTGCCATATCTCTTTAATTATTAAGTAACGTGTTCCCATCTTATAAAGTAAGAAAATATCACAAGAATATGCGGATCGGTTGGAGTCCATCTTCAGGGGCCTCCCGTGGATTCAGCACAGCGTGACTTCAAGAGTGTCTGCACTTCCACAAAACTTTTTGACTTGTCGTAGACATATGTCAGAAGTTTTGATCGGCGGGGGTCCCGCTGCCGAGACCACACCAACTGCTAAAGCGGAGAAACAAAAGTGTCCAGCCGAGCCCGGCTCTCCTCCAGGACAAAGGACGGGATTAATAGTCTACGAGCTCGTCGCCCGCTAACGAGGAGAGGCCGGGCTCGGCGGAGCGCTCCTGACCCTTTGTTCAAAGCGATCGGTGGGGATTTCTATGGCATGTTAATTTTCGGGATATTTCTCTTTAAAGGAGAAAGCGTGTGATATTTCAAGAACAATGTATAGTTTTTATTAAACCTTTTTTTCGTGTGCACTATAACGATCCCTCGGTGCCGAGCAGGATCATATAGATCGGTCTCTGTGACATTGCAATGAAATAGTAAGATACTAATAATGGAAATGTGTCTGTATATCATACCGCAGTATCGTGCGCTGTCAGCCTCACCCGGCGCTCCCCGTACTTATATATGCATACATTACATCTCGTATCCATATTATAATTAGCTCTGGGGATACGGCCTCCAGACGGTAGAAATGTAAGTGCTTACACAGCTGGAATGGAGAAAGACCAGAGCCTTAAAGGGGGTGTCCAGAATTTTCCTTAGGAGAGGGAACCAATTTCAGATTGGTGGAGGAATGACACAGTATCCCCACTAATTATAGTGGCTGCCGGACATAGTCGGAAAAGCACAGCGCCATAAACGGTGTAGTGGCCATTCCCAGGTACTGCAGTTAGGTTCCTATTGATGTGAATGGGAGCGGAGCTGCAGTACCCGAGAACGGGACCTACTCGTTCTACGTTCTCAGATGCCGTGGGTCCTGCGAATATCTGGTTCCGGAAGTCAGACTCTCACAGATGTTCTATTGATGGAAAAGGAAAGGCCTTCCACATCCAAGTCTGATCACCCACTTTATTTTGAAGTCTTTAGGGTGGGTCAAGAAAGTGGGGTCAGGTGGGCGGGTAAAGCAAGAAGAAAAAAAACAGCTCCTTGGAAGTGTAGAGGATTGATGCTATCGGTGTCACTGGCTGATATTAGTGTAGTTGTCAGCCTTAACCATACGTATGTGTCACTTTCAAGCTTTAGCCAGTTATATATCCAGCATGGTGACTATGCCCTTCATAATATCTTGTTGTATTCTTAAAACTCAAAATGCATTACGATTGTGACTACTACTGCCACAATTACTACTACTATACTGTGCCACAATTACTACTACTATACTGTGCCACAAATACTACTACTATACTGTGCCACAAATACTACTACTATACTGTGCCACAAATACTACTACTATACTGTGCCACAAATACTACTACTATACTGTGCCACAATTACTACTACTATACAGTGCCACAATTACTACTATACTGTGCCACAATTACTACTACTATACTGTGCCACAATTACTACTATACTGTGCCACAATTACTACTATACTGTGCCACAATTACTACTATACTGTGCCACAATTACTACTACTATACTGTGCCACAATTACTACTATACTGTGCCACAATTACTACTACTATACTGTGCCACAATTACTACTACTATACTGTGCCACAATTACTACTACTATACTGTGCCACAATTACTACTACTATACTGTGCCACAATTACTACTACTATACTGTGCCACAATTACTACTATACTGTGCCACAATTACTACTATACTGTGCCACAATTACTACTACTATACTGTGCCACAATTACTACTACTATACTATGCCACAATTACTACTACTATACAGTGCCACAATTACTACTATACTGTGCCACAATTACTACTACTATACTGTGCCACAATTACTACTACTATACTGTGCCACAATTACTACTATACTGTGCCACAATTACTACTACTATACTGTGCCACAATTACTACTACTATACTGTGCCACAATTACTACTACTATACTGTGCCACAAATACTATACTGTGCCACAAATACTATACTGTGCCACTATACTGTGCCACAAATACTATACTGTGCCACAAATACTATACTGTGCCACAAGTACTACTACTATACTGTGCCACAATTACTACTACTATACAGTGCCACAATTACTACTATACTGTGCCACAATTACTACTACTATACTGTGCCACAATTACTACTACTATACTGTGCCACAATTACTACTATACTGTGCCACAATTACTACTACTATACTGTGCCACAATTACTACTACTATACTGTGCCACAATTACTACTACTATACTGTGCCACAAATACTACTACTATACTGTGCCACAATTACTACTACTATACAGTGCCACAATTACTACTATACTGTGCCACAATTACTACTACTATACTGTGCCACAATTACTACTACTATACTGTGCCACAATTACTACTATACTGTGCCACAATTACTACTACTATACTGTGCCACAATTACTACTACTATACTGTGCCACAATTACTACTACTATACTGTGCCACAAATACTACTACTATACTGTGCCACAATTACTACTACTATACTGTGCCACAAATACTACTACTATACTGTGCCACAATTACTACTACTATACAGTGCCACAATTACTACTATACTGTGCCACAATTACTACTACTATACTGTGCCACAATTACTACTACTATACTGTGCCACAATTACTACTATACTGTGCCACAATTACTACTACTACTATACTGTGCCACAATTACTACTACTATACTGTGCCACAAATACTACTACTATACTGTGCCACAATTACTACTACTATACTGTGCCACAAATACTACTACTATACTGTGCCACAATTACTACTACTATACAGTGCCACAATTACTACTATACTGTGCCACAATTACTACTACTATACTGTGCCACAAATACTACTACTATACTGTGCCACAATTACTACTACTATACTGTGCCACAATTACTACTATACTGTGCCACAATTACTACTACTATACTGTGCCACAATTACTACTATACTGTGCCACAATTACTACTACTACTATACTGTGCCACAATTACTACTACTATACTGTGCCACAAATACTACTACTATACTGTGCCACAAATACTACTACTATACTGTGCCACAAATACTACTACTATACTGTGCCACAATTACTACTACTATACTGTGCCACAATTACTACTACTATACTGTGCCACAATTACTACTACTATACTGTGCCACAATTACTACTATACTGTGCCACAATTACTACTACTATACTGTGCCACAATTACTACTACTATACTGTGCCACAATTACTACTACTATACTGTGCCACAATTACTACTACTATACTGTGCCACAATTACTACTACTAAACTGTGCCACAATTACTACTATACTGTGCCACAAATACTACTACTATACTGTGCCACAATTACTACTACTATACAGTGCCACAATTACTACTATACTGTGCCACAATTACTACTACTATACTGTGCCACAATTACTACTACTATACTGTGCCACAATTACTACTATACTGTGCCACAATTACTACTACTACTATACTGTGCCACAATTACTACTACTATACTGTGCCACAAATACTACTACTATACTGTGCCACAATTACTACTACTATACTGTGCCACAAATACTACTACTATACTGTGCCACAATTACTACTACTATACAGTGCCACAATTACTACTATACTGTGCCACAATTACTACTTCTATACTGTGCCACAAATACTACTACTATACTGTGCCACAATTACTACTACTATACTGTGCCACAATTACTACTATACTGTGCCACAATTACTACTACTATACTGTGCCACAAATACTACTACTATACTGTGCCACAAATACTACTACTATACTGTGCCACAAATACTACTACTATACTGTGCCACAAATACTACTACTATACTGTGCCACAATTACTACTACTATACTGTGCCACAATTACTATTACTATACTATGCCTCAATCACTACTACTATACTGTGCTATAATTACTACTACTATACTGTGCCACAATCACTACTATACTGTGCCACAATTACTACTACTATACTGTGCCACAATTACTACTATACTGTGCCACAATGACTACTACTATACTATGCCACAATTACTACTACTATATTATGCCACAATTACTACTACTATACTGTGCCACAATTACTACTACTATACTGTGCCACAATTACTACTACTATACTGTGCCACAAATACTACTACTATACTGTGCCACAATTACTACTACTATACTGTGCCACAATTACTACTACTATACTGTGCCACAATTACTACTACTATACTGTGCCACAAATACTATACTGTGCCACAAATACTATACTGTGCCACTATACTGTGCCACAAATACTATACTGTGCCACAAATACTATACTGTGCCACAAGTACTACTACTATACTGTGCCACAATTACTACTACTATACAGTGCCACAATTACTACTATACTGTGCCACAATTACTACTACTATACTGTGCCACAATTACTACTACTATACTGTGCCACAATTACTACTATACTGTGCCACAATTACTACTACTATACTGTGCCACAATTACTACTACTATACTGTGCCACAAATACTACTACTATACTGTGCCACAAATACTACTACTATACTGTGCCACAAATACTACTACTATACTGTGCCACAAATACTACTACTATACTGTGCCACAATTACTACTACTATACAGTGCCACAATTACTACTATACTGTGCCACAATTACTACTACTATACTGTGCCACAATTACTACTATACTGTGCCACAATTGCTACTACTATACTGTGCCACAATTACTACTACTATACTGTGCCACAATTACTACTACTATACTGTGCCACAAATACTACTACTATACTGTGCCACAATTACTACTACTATACAGTGCCACAATTACTACTATGCTGTTCCACAATTACTACTACTATACTGTGCCACAATTACTACTACTATACTGTGCCACAATTACTACTACTATACTGTGCCACAAATACTACTACTATACTGTGCCACAAATACTACTACTATACTGTGCCACAAATACTACTACTATACTGTGCCACAATTACTACAACTATACAGTGTCACAATTACTACTATACTGTGCCACAATTACTACTACTATACTGTGCCACAATTACTACTATACTGTGCCTCAATTACTACTACTATACTGTGCCACAATTACAACTACTATACTGTGCCTCAATTACTACTACTATACTGTGCCTCAATTACTACTATACTGTGTCACAATTAATACTACTATACTGTGCCACAATTACTACTACTATACTATGTCTCAATTACTACTATCACTATACTGTGCAACAATTACTACTACTATACTATGCCTCAATTACTACTATCACTATATTGTGCCACAATTACTACTACTACACTGTGCTATAATTACTGCTACTATACTGTGCCACAATTACTACTACTATACTGTGCAACAATTACTATTACTATACTATGCCACAATTACTAGTACTATACTGTGCCACAATTACTAATATACTGTGCCACAATTACTACTACTATACTGTGCAATTACTACTACTATACTGTGCCACAATTACTACTATACTGTGCCACAATTACTATTACTATACTATGCCTCAATCACTACTACTATACTGTGCCATAATTACTACTACTATACTGTGCCATAATCACTACTACTATACTGTGCCACAATTACTACTACTATACTGTGCTACAATTACAACTACTATACGGTTATTACTACTACTATAATTACTGTACTACCACTATTACAATACTACTATTTCTACTGTTACTACCACTATATTATGTCTACTATTATTATTACTATACTACCACTATTACTACAACTCCTACTATTATTACCACTACTATACTACTACTATTGGTATACTACTATTACCACCAGAATACTTCTACTATTACCACCAGAATACTTCTACTATTACTACCATGGTACTACGGACGACTACTACTACTACTACTGACTACTACGGACTACTACTACTACGGACTACTGCTACTACGGACTACTACTACTACTGACTACTACTACTGACTACTACTACTACTACTGACTACTACTACTACTGACTACTACTGACTACTAATACTGACTACTACTGACTACTACTACTACTGACTACTACTGACTACTGACTACTACTACTACTGACTACTACTGACTACTAATACTGACTACTACTGACTACTACTACTACTGACTACTACTGACTACTGACTACTACTACTACTGACTACTACTGACTACTACTACTACTGACTACTACTGACTACTACTGACTACTGACTACTACTGAATACTACTACTACTGACTACTACTACTGACTATTACTACTACTGACTACTACTGACTACTACTGACTACTACTACTACTACTGACTACTACTACTACTGACTACTACTACTACTACTGACTACTATTGACTACTACTACTGACTACTACTACTACTACTACTGACTACTACTACTACTACTGACTACTACTACTACTGACTACTACTGACTACTGACTACTACTACTACTGACTACTACTACTACTGACTACTACTACTACTACTGACTACTACTGACTACTACTGACTACTACTACTACTGACTACTACTGACTACTACTGACTACTACTGACTACTACTACTACTGACTACTACTACTACTGACTACTACTACTACTACTGACTACTACTGACTACTACTACTGACTACTGACTACTACTACTACTGACTACTACTACTACTACTGACTACTACTACTACTGACTACTACTGACTACTGACTACTACTACTACTGACTACTACTGACTACTACTACTACTGACTACTACTGACTACTGACTACTACTGACTACTACTGACTACTACTGACTACTACTGACTACTGACTACTACTGAATACTACTACTGACTACTACTACTACTACTACTACTGACTACTACTACTACTACTGACTACTACTACTACTGACTACTACTGACTACTGACTACTACTACTACTGACTACTACTGACTACTACTACTACTGACTACTACTACTACTACTGACTACTACTGACTACTACTGACTACTACTGACTACTACTACTACTACTGACTACTACTACTACTGACTACTACTGACTACTACTGACTACTACTGACTACTACTACTACTACTGACTACTACTACTACTGACTACTACTACTACTACTGACTACTACTGACTACTACTACTGACTACTACTACTACTACTACTGACTACTACTACTACTACTGACTACTACTGACTACTACTACTACTGACTACTACTGACTACTACTGACTACTACTGACTACTACTACTACTACTACTACTATTATTATTATACTAGCACTATTACTATACTACTTTTATTACCACCACTACACTACTACTATTACTACCACTATACTATATTCTAGTACTATACTATTACCACACCCCTAGTACTTATAATACTACACTACTACTATTACTGCTGCTGCTTCTTCTACTGTGGCTAACACTATACTACTACTTCTACTATGGTATTATTAACACACTATACTTATAGTACATTTACTACTACTGCTTCTTTTACTACTTTTATTATGTCTACCACTACTAGCACATGTACTACTATATTGAAGTTACTTCTGCTTCTACAAGTACTACATCTACTATTATTACTATTAATATTACTTCTACAATTACTACTGTGATGGTGGAATCTGGGGGGTTGTGTATCATGTTGTGTAGGTTCGTATTTTAGGTGTGGTTCACTGTCCATTCTTTGTATTGCTTGTGTGTACATTGTACTGTCTGTAGGTAACCACCCCCTGTAGTGTTTCTGCCCCTAAGTCTGAGGGAGGGGGGCCTGGGATCCACCTAAACTCTCTGCTTACCTGAAGAATTGGGCAGTCTGTTTGAGAACTTCAACAGAGAAGGACTAAGATTGATCCTCTGGACAGAAGCTGCAGCTTCTCAGAGAGACCTGGACATTTATCGCTTACTGGACTATATTCGTGTTTCTGGACTATTTTTACCCCTGTATGGTGGATTATGTTATGGACCATTTGATTGCTTGGAATAAATGTTCTTTGGATTGACCATCCATCTCTATCTAGCACTTCTTATTAAGCAATGATCAATAATGCAGCCATTCCGATCCTGTCTTGGTGAGAGGGCTGCTCCATACCATGCGTAGATAGTTCATAAGGCTGGTCCCGTGTTGCCAGATCTGTGACGTGCTGCAGGACAGCTGCTTCACACCAATCTCCTGGCTCCGGTTTAACTCCCGCACGGCATTGACCACAACATGTACAGCGTCAAACATGAGCGCAGCCGAGAGCTGAGGAAAGAAGGAAAATGTCAGCACGCTCATAGTCATGGCCGAAAGTGTTGGAACTGTTGAAATTGTCCCAGACAATTACGTATTTCTCCCAGAAATTATGGCAATTATACGTTTTGTTATATACAGGTTTATTTCTTTTGTGTGTATTGTAACACCACAAAAATTGAAAAAACGCACACAAAACCCCAAAACTGTTGGTACCTTTCCAAAAATCTGAGTAAACAACTTTGTTTCAAGCATGTGATGTTCATTCAGACTCTCCTGTGGCAAGTAACAGGTGTGGGCAATATGAAATCACACCTGAAACACGATGAAAAGGCGAGAAGTTGACTCAATTTTTGCATTGTGTGTTTGTGTGTGCCACACTAAGCATGGAGAACAGAAAGAGGAAAAGAGAGAACAGTCTGAGGACTTGAGAATTAAAATTGTAAAAAAAAAATATCAATAATGTCAAGGTTAGAAGTCTATCCCCAGAGATCTTGATGTTCCTTTGTCCACAGTGCGCAGCATAATGAAGAGGTTTACAACCCATGGTACTGTAGCTAATCTCCCTGGATGTGGAAGGCAGAGAAAAATTGATAAAAGCCTTTTTTTCAGTCTTTTTTTTCTGGAAGAAATACTTAATTTTCTGGAACAATTGTAAAGGTGCCAACATAATCGCTCATGACTGTATATATGTAGAATCTGAAGAGTACCAATGTCATCACAGTATCACCCAAAAATCAGACAGAAAAGTAAGCTCACCGCTGGTCCCAGATATGTGCTCAGCTCACAGTTTTCTCTCCAGGACATGTTGAGGCTTCTTATGAATTCCAAATAGAAGGGATGGCTACTATTGTACATGGAAAACCCCAGGATGTTGGAATGGTCACTCACCACCCCTTCTAAGGATAACAAGGGAAAATCCTGGGGTGGGAAGAAAAAAAAACAGATGTAGTTATGTATATACCACCATTATATGGATTGGGGCTCATTAGAATGTGGAGGAGCACTTGGAGCTGCACAACGAAAAGCACCAGAACGAAATGTGGACGAGCACTCGGAGCTGTACAAGGAAAAAGCACCAATCCGCAATGTGGATGAGCACTCGGAGCTGCACACGGAAAAAGCACCGATCCGCAATGTGGACGAGCACTCGGAGCTGCACAACGAAAAGCACCGGCACGCAATGTGGACGAGCACTCGGAGCTGCACAACGAAAAGCACCGGCACGCAATGTAGACGAGTACTCGGAGCTGCACATGGAAAAAGCACCGATCCGCAATGTGGACGAGCACTCGCAGCTGCACAAGGAAAAAGCACCGATCCGCAATATGGAAGAGCACTCGGAGCTGCACACGGAGAAAGCACCAATCTGCAATGTGGACGAGCACTCGGAGCTGCACAACGAAAAGCACCGGCACGCAATGTAGACGAGTACTCGGAGCTGCACATGGAAAAAGCACCGATCCGCAATGTGGACGAGCACTCGCAGCTGCACAAGGAAAAAGCACCGATCCGCAATGTGGACGAGCACTCGGAGCTGCACAACGAAAAGCACCAGAACGAAATGTGGACGAGCACTCGGAGCTGCACAAGGAAAAAGCACCGATCCGCAATGTGGACGAGCACTCGGAGCTGCACAACGAAAAGCACCGGCACGCAATGTGGAGGAGTACAGGGAGCTGCACAAGGAAAAAGCACCGATCCGCAATGTGGACGAGCTCTTGGAGCTGCACAAGGAAAAAAGCACCGGAACACAATGTGGATGAGCACTCGAAGCTGCACATGGAAAAAGCACCGGTCCGCAATATGGAAGAGCACTCGGAGCTGCACACTGAAAAAGCACCGATCCGCAATGTGGACGAGCACTTGGAGCTGCACAAGGAAAAAGCACCAATCCGCAATGTGGACGAGCACTCGGAGCTGCACAACGAAAAGCACCGGCGTGCAATGTGGAGGAGTACAGGGAGCTGCACAAGGAAAAAGCACCAATACGCAATGTGGACGAGCTCTTGGAGCTGCACAAGGAAAAAGCACCGGAACACAATGTGGATGAGCACTCGAAGCTGCACATGGAAAAAGCACCGGTCCGCAATGTGGATGAGCACTCGGAACTGAACAACAAAAAGCACCGATCCGCAATGTGGACGAGCACTCGGAGCTGCACAATGAAAAGCACCGATCCACAATGTGGACGAGCACTCGGAGCTGCCCGAGCAAAAAGCACCAGTCTGCAATATGGATGAGCACTCGGAGATGCACAAGCAAAAAGCACTGATCCGCAATGTGGATGAGCACTCGGAGCTGCACAAGGAAAAAGCACCGATCCGCAATGTGGACGAGCACTCAGAGCTGCACAATGAAAAGCATCGGCACGCAATGTGGAGTACAGGGAGCTGCACAAGGAAAAAGCACCGATCCGCAATGTGGACGAGTTCTTGGAGCTGCACAATGAAAAGCACCAGAACGCAATATGGATGAGCACTTGAAGCTGCACATGGAAAAAGCACCGATTCGCAATATGGACGAGCACTCAGAGCAGAACAAGGAAAAAGCACTGGTTCGCAATGTGGACGAGCACTCGGAGCTGCACAACGAAAAGCACCGGCACGCAATGTGGAGGAGTACAGGGAGCTGCACAAGGAAAAAGCACCGATCCGCAATGTGGACAAGCACTCGGAGCTGCACAAGGAAAAAGTACCGATCCGCAATGTGGACAAGCATTCGGAGCTGCACAAGGAAAAAGCACCGATCCGCAATGTGGACAAGCATTCGGAGCTGCACAAGGAAAAAGCACCGATCCGCAATGTGGACAAGCATTCGGAGCTGCACAAGGAAAAAGCACCGATCCGCAATATGGATGAGCACTTGCAACTGCACAACGAAAAGCACCGGAACGAAATATGGACGAGCAGTCGGAGCTGCACAAGTTAAAAGCACCGATCCGCAATGTGGAGGAGTACAGGGAGCTGCACAACGAAAAGCACCAGAACGCAATGTGGAGGAGTACAGGGAGCTGCACAAGTAAAAAGCACCGGAATGCAATGTGGACGAGCACAGGGAGCTGCACAACAAAAAGCACCAGAACGCAATGTGGAGGAGTACAGGGAGCTGCACAAGGAAAAAGCACCAATCCATAATGTGGACGAACACTCGGAGCTGCACATGAAAAAAGCACCGTTCCGCAATGTGGACAAGCACTCGGAGCTACACAATGAAAAAGCACCGATCTGCAATGTAGACAAGCACTCAGAACTGCACAACGAAAAGCACCGGAACGAAATGTGGACGAGCACAGGGAGCTGCACAAGGAAAAAGCACCGATCCGCAATGTGGACGAGCACTCGCAGCTGCACAAGGAAAAAGCACCGATCCGCAATGTGGACGAGCACTCACAGCTGCACAAGGAAAAAGCACCGATCCGCAATGTGGACGAGCACTCGCAGCTGCAGAAGGAAAAAGCACCGGTCCGCAATGTGGACGAGCACTCGCAGCTGCACAAGGAAAAAGCACCGATCCGCAATGTGGACGAGCACTCGCAGCTGCAGAAGGAAAAAGCACCGGTCCGCAATGTGGACGAGCACTCGCAGCTGCACAAGGAAAAAGCACCGGTCCGCAATGTGGACGAGCACTCGGAGCTGCACATGGAAAAAGCCACGTCCACAATTTGCTCGCATGACTGCCCCTATTTCCAATACAGAACCATAAGAGAAATGGCAGCCACTTATCACAAAGACGTAGGGTCCCATCGTTAACCACCAGTTCTCACCATTGTTGTCAGGATATATTTGTAATGAGCGGACGTCATCCCGAGCTCGGAGGCCTATTAAAAAAAGAAAACGTATTAAAAACTGTAAAACGCAAATCAAAGTAAAAAATAAACATAAAACAGCAAAAAAAAAGAGAAGCCTGACCTTCTTCAGGATGAGATGGGACACCGTTGCGTTGGCGTCAATAATAATGGTGGACACCTTATCATCGCGGATCTCCTTTAATAAAGGCGTGGGATCGTTCGTGTCATCCAACATCCGCACGGAAAGCGTATCTTTTGATATTAGGAACTGACGGACCAACTCCTCTAGCCGCAGTAAACCTGGAGAACAGAAGAAGGAGCTGGCTGAGGAGCGCGATGGGGAATTCACCGCTTTAGGCAAAATTGGAACATTTGCAAGAGATTTAGAGAAGATAAGCAGTAAAAAGTTACTTTTTTTTCCGGTGATAGACGCTATAAATTACTAGAATAATCTTGTATCCTTCTGCATGAATCCGGTAGCCTCAAGCACATACACATATTGCTGTCACTTGACATGTGAGAGCTTCAGCTGCCCCCGAGCCAGCCCGTGACTCGGAGGGAACACTGTGCTCAGCGGTGATTTTTCTTCCCTAAGGACAGGTCCACATGGGCTGGAAAAAGCAGCGGAGGTAAAAACCCACAGCGGAATACAGCAGCAGGCACACGGAGAACAATTTTTTTTTTTTTTAACAAATCTCATCTCATGCCGCAGAATTTTCCAAGACTAAAATTGACCCGCGGTGCCAATTTTAACCGCTTCCCGCCAAGACCAATTTTCTTTTTTCCTCTTCCGCTTTCCACGCCACATAACTTTTTTTTTCCCATTGATAGAACGGTAAGAGGATTTGTTCCAGTTTTAAATATATTATATAATATACTTGAGAATAAAATAAAAACAAAAGATTAGAAATGGAGTGCAAAAAACAAATGTATTTTGCATTGTTTTTTGCATTCCATTTCCAACAACTATGAGTTTAAAATGTTCTCGGGTTAGGACTGTTACAACCATACTAAATTGATAGTTTTTTACAACTTTTATAAAAAAAAAAAAATTTTAATTCTTAAACATTTTTTATTTTATTTTGTAATCAATACAGCAGTGTAAGGGCCACATATCTTTTTTTAACCATTGACAGAACGAATTGTTTTTTTGAAAGTCAAGTTCCAGTTTTAAATATATTATATAATATACTGGAGAATAAAATAAAAAAAAATGGAAATGGAGTGCAAAAAACAAATGTATTTTGCATTGTTTTTTGCATTCCATTTCCAACAACTATGAGTTTAAAATAATCGCGGGTTAGGACTGTTACAACAATACTAAATTGATAGTTTTTTACGACTTTTATAAAAAAAAATGTTTAATTCTAAAACATTTTTTATTTTATTTTGTGATTAATAGAGCAGTGTAAGGGCCACATAACTTTTTTTTCTCATTGACAGAACGGTAAGAGGATTTGTTTTTTTTGAGAGTCAAGTTCCAGTTTTAAATATATTATATAATATACTTGAGAATAAAATAAAACAAAAAAAAAAGATAGGAAATGGAGTGCAAAAGACAATGTATTTTGCATTGTTTTTTGTATTCCATTTCCAACAACTATGAGTTTAAAATGTGTGTGGGTTAGGACTGTTACAACAATACTAAATTCATAGGTTTTAAAACCTTTCTAAAATATATATTTTTGTTAATTCTAAAACATTTCTTATTTTGTCATCAATACAGCAGTGTAAGGGCCACATAACTTTTTTTTCCCATTGACAGAACGATTTGTTTTTTTGAGAGTTCCAGATATAATATATATATATATATATATATATATATATATATATATATATATATATATATACATATATATATATATAAATATTATATATATATATATATATATATAATATATTGGAGAATGAAATAAAAAAAAGATTTGAAATGGAGTGCAATAAACAATGTAACTTTTTTTCCCCATTGACAGGATGGTAAGAGGATTTGTTTTTTTGAGAGTCAAGTTCCAGTTTTTAATATATTGTATAATATACTTGAGAATAAAACAAAAAAAAAAGAAGATTGGAAATGGAGTGCAAAAAACAATGTATTTTGGATTGTTTTTTGCATTCCATTTCCAACAACTATGAGTTTAAAATGTTCGCGGGTTAGAACTGTTACAACAATACTAAATTGATAGTTTTTTATGACTTTTATAAAAAAAAAAAAATTTAATTCTAAAACATTTTTTATTTTATTTTGTGATTGTAAGGGCCCCATAACTTTTTTTTTTCCCATTGACAGAACGGTAAGAGGATTTGTTTTTTTTGAGAGTCAAGTTCCAGTTTTAAATATATTATATAATATACTTGAGAATAAAATAAAAAAAAAGATTGGAAATGGAGTGCAAAAAACAATGTATTTTGCATTGTTTTTTGCATTCCATTTCCAACAACTATGAGTTTAAAATGTTTGCGGGTTAGGACTGGTACAGCAATACTAAATTCATAGTTTTTAAAACCTTTCTAAAATATATCTTTTTTAATTCTAAAACATTTTTTTTATTTTGTCATCAATACAGCAGTGTAAGGGCCACATAACTTTTTTTCCCATTTACAGAACGGTAAGAGGATTTGTTTTTTCTGAGAGTCAAGCTCCAGTTTTAAATATATAATATATAATATAGTGGAGAATAAATTTAAAAAAAAAAAAAGATTGGAAATGGAATGCAAAAAACAACATATTTTGCATTTTTTTTGCATTCCATTTCCAACAACTAGGAGTTAAAAATGTCCGCGGGTTAAGACTGTTACAACAGTACTAAATTAGATCGTTTTTTTATAACTTTTTTTTAATTCTTAAACATTTTTTATTTTATTTTGTGATCAGTAGAGAAGTGTAAGTAGTATTTATTGGTAGCATTTTTGGATTTTCGGATGCAGCGACAATCATGTTTTTTACAAGTTGACAAATATAATAAAAGAGGGTTTATTTAAGAACTTTTTATGCTTTTTAATATTTTTGTAAACAAAAAAAATCTCGCTAAGGAACTTTAACATGTGATGTCTTGGTAGCTAAAACAATGCACAGCAAAATGTACATATTGCAGTGTATTGTCTGGTCAGTATTCTCCATAGTCTGGGCTGAATAGGAATACTAAAGGCCGCTTTACACACTACGACATCGCTAAAGCGATTTTGTTGGGGTCACGGAATTTGTGACGCACATTCGGCCGTGTTAGCGATGTCGTTGCGTGTGACACCTATTAGCGATTTTGAATCGTTGCAAAAACGTTCAAAATCGCTAAATCAGTGATATCCCCCCCCCTAATCTCAATTATCGTTTCTGCAGCAGGTACGATGTAGTTCGTCGCTCCTGCGGCAGCACACATCGCTACGTGTGACACCGCAGGAACGAGGAACCTTGCCTTACCTGCGTCCCGCCCGCAATGATGAAGGAAGGAGGTGGGCGGGATGTTACGTCCCGCTCATCTCCGCCCCTCTGCTTTCATTGGGCGGCCGATTAGTGACGTCTCTGTGACGCCGAACGAACCGCCCCCTTAGAAAGGAGGCGGTGCGCCGGTCACAGCGACATCGCTATGCAGGCAAGTAGTGTGACGGGTCTGAGCGAAGTTGTGCGCCACGGGCAGCGATTTGCCCGTGTCGCACAACCGATGGGGGCGGGTACCCACGCTAGCGATATCAATATCGCAGCGTGTAAAGCGGCCTTTAGATGTACTGCAATCCTTTATTTGGATCTTAGATGCAATTGTGGCACCCTGGACAAGCCAGGGGCCACAGAGCACAACACCCACACACCCCACACTCCCGGCAGGCACACCAAAGCCAGAACACAAAACCCTTGTTGCCTTCCTCAAGGGGATGATGATCACACCAGGGGGTGGGCCAGGCGGTTGGTCCCACCCACCGAGGAGTTCACAGTCCTGGAGGCGGGAAAACCAGCAGATTAGTTTTGGAGAGGAGTGAGGACAGTTGAGAAGTGAAAGTGAGCAGAAGGTAGTAGTCGAGCAGCCTGAAGTTGGTCCGGGTGTGTGGCCCGGACAGATCAGCAAGGTTGGCAGACAGTGGTGACCGTCTGCAGGAGTGGCCGATTGGAGTCTACCGTAAGGACCGTGGACGGGCGGTGGCCCGGCGGTACCGGACCGGTACACAAAGAGGAGCCAGCACCATCTGGCAGGGGCTTTTCGGACCCCGGCAAGGCTAGGAGTCGCCGTGAATTTGCCAAATCCGTTAGTGAAGGGGACCTCCTGGGTTTTCAAACAGTCAACTCCCGACAGAAGGCAACCGTCCAACCGAGTGAGAGAGACACCACCACCGCCAAGGCAACCGTTTCTCAGGGCCAGCGCCTGCGGGCAAAAGGGGTTCCTCCGGCCCATATCCAAGCCGGGGAGGGGGTTACCGGTGGGAACCCCTTGGAACCGTACAGACATCTCAGGTGCAGGGAAAGGCAGTCACCACCAACCTGCCGGGAGCAACAACACCGCAGCCGTCTGTGGGACCCGTCCATCCAGCCGTGTGTTTTACCGAGACTGTGTCTTCATCATTGGGCTGAGGGAGTACCACCGTGCCGTGCGGCACAGCGCTGCCCCTGCGACCCTGCACCTCGCCAGGCCCCGTAGCCCGCCTGACATCCATCCCTACCCCATCACCGGGCCCCGGGACAACCAACCCCCTACCCACGGAGGGGAGAAATAACAACCAAGCTGCTCCCTGTCACCGCTCCCGGGATCCCCGTCCAGAGCACCGGTGGTGTCACCATTATCACCACAACCGTGGCTGTCGTCAAGGACAATAAATCCCCACAATCAATCCAAATCCCCTTTTTCGGGCGAGGAGCGCCGCTCGAGTCCCCGGGATCCGGCCCACCGCTCGAGCCACCACCGAGCAGCAGTATCCGCAGCAGCAGCGGCAGCCGGACCCGAGCAGTGGGAGAGCGCAGCGTCCCCTCCTCTGCCTGCGACACAATGGCAACCCTCTTGTGACCCTGTGATCACATTGTGGGTGTGGTTGTTGAGAAAGAACCTCTAACTGCTTAGATGCTGCGGTTGCTATTGACCGTGGCATCTAAGGAGGTTAACTGCCAGTGGTGCAGGCTTAGCTCTTGTGTGTCTTGTGTGTCCTTTCCACTTTGGAAGGAAGAGATAGAATTGTGGAGAAAGTCCTTCTAACTGCTTAGATGCTGCGATCACTATTGACCATGGCATCTAAGGAGGTTAACTGCCAGGATCAGAGTAATTATATATCTCAGGATTTGCTGGCTGGTTTTCCCTTCCAGGGACAGGTATCCTGCTCAACACATAGGTACGGATCCTATCTAGGGTGGTCAGGAGAGCCAGGGGCCAGTGGAAGGTTTAGTCAGGGGTCACCATCTCCCTTTTCTCTTCCGTGTCGCCATATACGTGGTACTTCCCCAAACCTAGCGTGACAATGGAGCAAGCTAATCTCTTGAGGGTCACTCCATACATCTCCTTTAGACTTTGGAAGGAATATCATTGTTGAGACCACCTCTCTAACTGCTTAGATGCTGCGATCACTATTGACCATGGCATCTAAGGAGGTTAACTGCCAGGATCAGAGTAATTATATAGGTCATGAGTTGCAGGCTGGTATTCCCTTCCATGGACAGGTATCCTGTTCTGCGCATAGTGGCGGATCCTATCTAGGGTGGCCAGGGGAGCCAAGGGCCAGTGGTTACCATCTCCCCCTTCTCTTCTGTGTCACCATACACGTTGTACTTCACCAAACCTAGCGTGACAATGGAGCAAGCTAATCTCTTGAGAGTCACTCCATACATCTCCTTTCGACTTTGGAAGGAATATCATTGTTGAGACAGCCTCTCTAACTGCTTAGATGCTGCGATCACTATTGACCATGGCATTTGAGGAGGTTAACAGCCAGGATTAGAATTATTACCAATGCAAGCTGTTATTCCTTGTGTATATAAGTCGCGGTTGACAAACAGTCCTGTGGTGTCCGGCTGTAGAAAGTCATAGCATTTAGCTACACAAACTGCTCCCTGACAATCTATTCTTTCTGCTGTGGTGTAAATGGTATCTCAAGAACTTCTCTGCTAGGGGTTAATCCCTTTACTTTTAGGACCCTGTGGATATCCTCACCTTTCAGCTAATAATCATCATCATTTTCCCTTGTGTCCTTAAATACTGACATTTCCCCTTGGTGTTTGCTGGTGACAGACTCATATTCCTATATAAGCCTTGGATGCAAGCAGTTGGCTTGTATTCATCTGTAGAATCTTTGTTGTTTGTTGCTGTACCTCTTTCAGAGTCTTCTTGGTGATAAGTTATTCATATACTTTCCCCTGTGTGTGTGTTCCCTGTGTTTTTTTTAGAACTTACTGGGGTTGACTAAGTGTCTGTCCCATCTGTTCCTTACCTAGGGCCCAGTTCAGGGTCAGCCAGGGCTAGGTATCCTGCTCGGCGCGTAGGTGCAGAACCTACTGTATATATAGCACAATTAAAGACCCTCTTGAATTTCAGGATTAGGGACAATGTAAGTTTAGGTGGGTCTGTGACGTCCTGGCCTATCAGGTCGTCACAGTGTAATGTGCAATATGCCCTTCTGTGCAATATCCACCTCCTCCTTGGTTACGGGTCCCTGACCTTTGGTGTTGCTAAGAACAGGCTAATAAAAATCCTAGGAACACTCTGCACCACACCCACCAGACACACCAGTGGCTGACCTGAAGGGAATAGGGTCGCCCACTTGGGGGGTTGGTTAAGGGGAGGTCAGGAGTGTTAGGAGCAGCACAGGGTAGTGTTGGAGGTGGAAGTGAGAGGAGGTCAGGAGCTGGACTCCTTGGTTTACTAGGTAGCAGACGTTGGTCTGGGCCTGGTAGGAGCTGGACCCCGGTCGCAGGGGATCATGACAAGGTGCACGGTCTGTCAAGGAGGACAGCCGGCGGCCTTGTGCCATCACCAGGCAGGGGCCAGGGCACAACGGGGTACGTGGACCCTAGGTTGAGAAGGAGCTTCAAGCGTCTTAACAATTTACCCGACGAGGACGGAGCTTTCAAGATCCGCTCTCCACTCACTCCAAAATCGGGGTACAAGCACAACGAGGAGGATAGGACTTTCCCACTACATAGTCCAGAAAATCCCAAGCGTGAACCCTGAGAGCAAGCTCACCCAGTTAGCCACACTGGGGAGCGGGACCTGATAGTCCCTCTAGCTTAGAACTATTTAGAAGAAAGGTGCCACGGAAAAGGCCACAGGCTAACAAGCAACACCAACGGGCACGGGATCCAGGCGTGCTCCCTCCCTGCTGCAGCCGTGCTACGAACTTTGGTTTACCACAGTTGTCGGTGTCAGTGTTATTGGGCTGAGTGAGTACTAAAATGATCCCTGACTGACCAAACAGCACCTCCCTGTGACCAACACCGAGTCCCGGGGCATTTCCCCCTACCTGTGGAGAGGTTAAACATCTGGCTGCCCACACCATCGCCACCGGGTACTCCCCATTGCAGCGGTGGTACTACACCTTTCCACGCACCATGGGTGGCGTCACGAATGGTCCATAAAATCCCTTGTAAATAATCCCCCCTTTATTCCGAGTGGCCACGCGACCCCGAGAGCCACCGCAGATCCGGATCCGAGCAGCGGCGGCAGGCTGCTGACACGGGGGCGGTACAGGTCCGTTCTTTGATCATTAGCTGAAGCAATAATTGTAGATACATTTATAGTAATGTCTGACCGACCGTGTAACACATGGATGGACCTCGTTAGCCAGAGCCATTCTGTGTTAATGGGTTTCTGCTCCGTAGATGGCCCCCATCACGATTAGGGCACAAAGACACGGGGTTGTCTTGAGGAATCAGCCCCCTTTGAGATCTGAGCCTTCCGTTCACACTTGAGTCACATAGTTACATGGACGTCTATCAAGTTCAACCTGTCTCAGATCAATTATAAATCATTCAATGCTGAATAAATTATACCCCTCGCTGCCACTTGTCATTAGATCAGCATTGAGCGCCGGCTTTCCTTTGCTCTTAGACAGCCAGCTGCATTCTGCACCAATCAATCTAGGAAGGAAAAAAAAATACCGGGATTCTGACGGGTTCATTAATAGTTGATGTGGAAACAGCAGATCACAACTGATCTATCAAATGGATCATAGGCACAGGATCTGAGCGCCACCGGTGCTAGGTGCTCCGATTCTGCTCATTCTCCTTCGGTGCTGCCTCCAAGGCGCGAGCCACTGACGTCCAATGTCTTAAGGGCCAGCCCTAGTCCACTCTCTGCAACCACTAATCTGCTGACCAAGGGTACTTAAAGTATAACGGTTGTTAAGAATGTATAGGTGACTGCACCTATCTCCATCATTTTTCTCCCTCCTCCTCTATCCATAGAATTTTAAAAGCACCAACTGTCATCTCCTAGCTATGGCGGTAACAGCTGTTTCAGGTGAACTTCCACCAACTCCTATCTCCTCCATAGAACTAAAAAAGCACCAACTGCCATCTCCTAGCTATGGCGGTAACAGCTGTTTCAGGTGAACTTCCACCGGCTCCTCCCTCCTCCATAGAACTATAAAAGCACCAACTGTCATCCCCTAGCTATAACTGTAACTGTGGTTTCAGGAGAACTTTCACCGACTACTCAGTCCTCCATAGAACCATAAAAGCACCAGCTGTCATCTCCTAGCTATGATTGTCGTTTCAGCAGAACTTCCACCTACTCCTCTCTCCTCCATAGAACTAAAAAAGCACGAATTGTCATCTCCTAGCTATGACCGTATTGGTCGTTTCAGAAGAACTTCCACCGGCTCATCCATCCTCCATAGAACTAAAAAAGCACCAACTGTCATCTCCTAGCTATAGTGGTAACAGCTGTTTGAGGAGAACTTCCACTGGCTCCTTCTTGCTCCATAGAACTACAAAGCACCAACTGTCATCTTCTAGCTATGACTGTAACTTTTGTTTCAGGAGAACTTCCACCGGCTCCTCCCTCCTCCATAGAACTAAAAAAGCACCAATTGTCATCTCCTAGCTATGATTAACTGTCGTTTCAGGTGAACTTCCACTGGCTCCTCCCTCCTCCGTAGAACTAAATATAGCACCAACTGTCATCCCCTAGCTATGACCATATCGGTCGTTTCAGAAGAACTTCCACCGGCTCCTCCCTCCTCCGTAGAACTAAAAAAAGCACCAACTGTCATCCCCTAGCTATGACCGTATCGGTCGTTTCAGAAGAACTTCCACCGGCTCCTCCCTCCTCCATAGAACTAAAAAAGAACCAACTGTCATCTCCTAGCTAAAATATAAGCCCTACTCCAACAATAAGCCCTAGTAGGATTTGGGGCTTTTTTGGGTATGATTAAAATATAAGCCCTACTTTAAAAATAAACCCTAGTAGGATTTTGGGGGCTTTTTTTGCGTATGCTTAAAATATAAGCCCTACTCCAACAATAAGCCCTAGAAGGATTTGGGGCTTTTTTGGGTATGATTAAAATATAAGCCCTACTCCAAAAATAAGCCCTAGTAGGATTTTTGGGGCTTTGAGTTTGCTTAAAATATAAGCCCTACTCCAAAAAAATAAGCCCTGGTAGGATTTGGGGGGCTTTTTTGAATATACTTAAAATATAAGCCCTACTCCAAAAATAAGCCCTAGTAGGATTTTAGGGTTTTTTTGCGTATGCTTAAAATATAAGCCCTACTCCAAATAAATAAGCCCTAGTAGGATTTTTGGGGCTTTGAGTTTGCTTAAAATATAAGCCCTACTCCAAAAATAAGCCCTAGTAGGATTTTGGGGGCTTTTTTTTGCTTATGGTTAAAATATAAGCCCTACTTCAAAAATAAGCCCTAGTGGGTTTTTGGGGCTTTTTTGAATAAGCTTAAAATATAAGCCCTATTAGGATTTTGTGGCTTTTTTTGCGTATGCCTAAAAAATGAGCCCTACTACAAAATTAAGCCCTAGTAGAATTTTGGGGCTTTTTTAAATATGCTTAAAATATAAGCCCTACTCCAAAATTAAGCCCTAGTAGAATTTTGGGGCTTTTTTTTAAATATGCTTAAAATATAATCCCTATTCCAAAATTAAGCCCTAATAGGAATTTTCAGGGCTGTGAGTATGCTTAAAATTAAAACCCTACTCCAAAAATAAGCCCTAGTTGGCGTACCATCAGCACTGACTACATATTAACATTTTTCCCAAAAAATAATGAAAAAAAAAAAAAAAGACTCAACCAGTAAACAATAAGATTCAGTGGCGAATATAACAATGCAATTTACATAAAATCCATCGATGTTGCAAGCAACAATGTATTCGGCTGGCAGGATAAGGGTGAGGACAGAGCAAAAAATACAAAAATAAAAAAAATATAAAAAAAAAAAAAAAAAGGAATGTGCCCATAAGAGGCCAACTCCACATAACATGACTGTTCTATTTTAATTTCACTCTTAGCAGCTGACTTAAATTTCACTTGACACGTAGCACACGCGTTTTGCAGCCGGTGCAGCTCCACAGCTCACGGACCACTGAGGAACTGGAGGATTTTATGTAATAATAGTTAAAAAAAAAAGGGAACAGTGTCTATCAGGTACCAAAAAGTAGGTTAAAAGGAAAAGCAAAATTCAGTATGTAAATATTATAATAGCACACAGCCAGTGCAAAAAGTGAGATATCCTTCAAAGCAACCAAACCGGGTTAGTTATCCCCCATTAAAATGATGGAGAACCCCATTAAAGGGGTTGTCTGGGTTTATATAAAAAGTATAAAAAGGAAATTACTGCTAGAAAGTAATCTAAAAAAGTTTGATACTTACCAGCTTTGCTTTTCCACAGTCCTCCAAAAGAGCAAGAAGCGATAACGACCGCTAAGGCCTGTGATTGGCTGCAGCGGTTAGGTAACAAAATAAAAATCCTGTGATGATGTACCGTAGCAGTCACCAGTTCTGCATCTGTCTCAGGGTGACAGGGGCCCAGGACTCCTAGATTGGCCCTCAGGCTGGGGGTCCTAGCTGTTCCTACTCCCAGAGATACGTCTCATGGTGACCATGTCTGGGTCGCCTTCCTAGCCCTACTCCTGGCCAGTCCTGATCTAATACCCCCTCTCCCCCATCCCAGGGGAGGACCAGGACAGTAGTGGTGAACCAACAGATATGGTCAAAAGAGGAAACCAAAACTCTATCACACAGCTAGCACACACGTAGATATAGCATAATATGTGATCAGGAGGAAATAAAGAGTAGGGAGGAAATAACCAGACGACAAGAGGAATTCCACAGCACACCAAGTAGCACACAGTAATTCACCAGCAAAAGGAACACAACAGGGTTTGCGAAAGCTATAGTAGGCATGAGAAGACAGATTTCTCCATCTTAAAAAGGCAGGGAGTACCTGTGATAGCCATGCTCCTTGCCAGTCCTAATCTAATACCCCCTCTCCCCCATCCCAGGGGAGGACCAGGACAGTAGTGGTGAACCCACAGATATGGACAAAAGAGAAAACCAAAACTCTATCACACAGCTAGCACACACAGAGATATAGGACAGGATGTGATCAGGAGGAAATAAAGAGCAGAGAAGAAATAACCAGACGACAAGAGGATTTCCACAGCACACTAAGTAGCACACAGTAATTCACCAGCAACAGGAACACAACGGGTTAGCGAAAACTATAGCCAGCATGGGAAGACAGATTCCTGCATCTCAAAAAGGCATGGAGTACCTATGATAGGTCTCCCGCAACATGTGATCAAACAGTAACTAGCAGGTTTGCACAAATTAACTCCTACTAATCTGATCACTAATGAGCACACAGCTGGTTGATGCCCGAGCCTGCCTGTGCAAGTCAGAAGCACAAAAGAAAGCATAGTGTGGAGTGTCAGAGTCTATAGTCTGAACAGTGTCTGATGCCGCCATGATAGCATCCCCTTCACTTTTCTTCACCCTACCCGGCCATCGTCCTTAATACAACTATGCAAAAAGCTGCATTAAGCCTTGATTCCGATGTAAGATATCTAAGAGCGCTGCTCTGCAGACAAAAAAAAAAAAGAAAACGGATGGAAATGTGGCGCTATACCAGTGCTTCATCCTGCGTATCCTGAGTGGTGCTCCTGAGGCTGCATTATCAGGGGCGAAACGTAAGTGGATGCAGTGATTTTAGTTGCTCCTGGGTCTTAGAACCAAAGGGGATCCATATGATCCCTTGTCCATTATGACAAGAACAATAACCACAACAATTGGGTGAGCCTGTCGGAGATTTTGCGTTAGGGTCCAAAAGCTTCAAGTTACGCCACTGTTGCCCTTTGTATAGTAATGGTATATTCAACGACTCATCACTTTACAGGAAAACCCGTATGACAGCCTGACATTCAAAATTCTGTCCGAGGCTTCTACGCAGCGGATTCCGACTTGACTGTGATAAAATCTACTTACTACCAAAGTGCCAGCGTGCAGTCAGATGCCAGGAAGCGTCTGACAGAATTTTTAAAGGCACCTGTGGGAAATCTCCTGGAAGAAAAAGAAGAGAAGGTTCCCTGCAGGATACACAGTCGAAATCTTAAGTGCCGGCCAAGAAGAGACAGAAGTGCAGACTAAGGATGAAGACTGTAGGCATTCATGTGGCCCGATATCTCCATCAGCACCAAAAGACTGTGCCGGCCAAGAAGAGACAGAACTGTGGACTAATGATGAAGACTGTAGGCATTCATGTGGCCTGATATCTCAATCAGCACCAGAAGACTGTGCCGGCCAAGAAGAGACAGAACTGTGGACTAATGATGAAGACTGTAGGCATTCATGTGGCCTGATATCTCAATCAGCACTGGCAGCGTAAGACTGTTCCGACCAAGAAGAGACAGAACTGTAGACTAAGGATGAAGACTTTAGGCATTCGTGTGGCCCAATATCTCCATCAAACCAGAAAACTGTGCCGGCCAAGAAGAGACCGAAGTATAGACTAAGGATGAAGACTGTAGGCATTCGTGTGGCCCAATATCTCCATCAAACCAGAAAACTGTGCCGGCCAAGAAGAGACAGAAGTATAGACTAAGGATGAAGACTGTAGGCATTCGTGTGGTCCGATATCTCCATCAGCACCAGAAGACTGTGCTGGCCAAGAAGAGACAGAAGTATAGACTAAGGATGAGGACTGCAGGCATTCATGTGGCTCGACATCTCCATCAGCACCAGAAGACTGTGCCGGCCAAGAAGAGACAGAACTGTGGACTAATGATGAAGACTGTAGGCATTCGTGTGGCCCAATATCTCCATCAGCACTGGCAGCGGAAGACTGTGCCGGCCAAGAAGAGACAGAACTGTGGACTAATGATGAAGACTGCAGGCATTCGTGTGGCCCGATATCTCCATCAGGACCGGCACTGGAGGACTGTGCCGGCCGAGAAGAGACAGAAGTGTAGACTAAGGATGAAGACTGTAGGCATTCGTGTGGCCCGGTATCTCCATCAGGACCGGCAGCGGAGGACTGTGCCGGCCGTGTGGCTTTAAATCTGAGTTTCATCGAGGTCGTACGCCGGCTTTAATAGCATTTGGCGTGGCTTGGCTCGTTCTGTAAAACTCTCGGATTTACTTCAGTGTCCATAAAGACTATGAAAAAAAAAACACTTGCGCTGTCAACTGAGATTATTCCGCTCATGCTTAACGTAAGTCAGCGTTTCATAGCTGCCGAGGTTATGAGGTTAAGAAAATAAGACGTGTTCAACGAATTTCACAGATTTCATTTCAGCTACCCTGTCTCCAGAAAAGGCAAATAAAATCACACTTGAAGTAATACACAATTTTTAACTGCAGCTGGATGAAGACCATATGGAGAAGAGTGCAAAAAAGCGTAAGAACACGCCACATAAGGGTCCTTAGACGTCAACTTTTTGGGGGCTTTAGCGGCAAATTAGTTGTCTTCCACAAGGAAAGAAATATCAGGGACAATTACTGGAAGTAGCTATCCTAAAAAGCAGTATCCGACCCTTTTACAAATCTTGAAACTTGAGTAGGAATATTTGCCGTTGCCAGATAGCCATCTACGGGCAGCTGTAGCCAGATAGCCGTCTACGAGCAACTGTAGCCAGATAGTCATCTACGGGCAGCTGTAACCAGATAGTCATCTACGGGCATCTGTAGCCAGATAGTCATCTACGGGCAGCTGTAGCCAGATAGCCATCTACGGGCAGCTGTAGCCAGATAGCCGTCTACGAGCAACTGTAGCCAGATAGTCATCTACGGGCAGCTGTAACCAGATAGTCATCTACGGGCATCTGTAGCCAGATAGTCATCTACGGGCATCTGTAGCCAGATAGCCATCTACGGGCAGCTGTAGCCAGATAGTCATCTACGGGCATCTGTAGCCAGATAATCATATATGGGCAGCTGTAACCAGATAGTCATCTACGGGCAGCTGTAGCCAGATAGTCATCTTCGGGCAGCTGTAGCCAGATAATCATCTACGGGCAGCTGTAACCAGATAGTAATCTACGGGCAGCTGTAACCAGATAATCATATATGGGCAGCTGTAACCAGATAGCCATCTACGGGCAGCTGTAGCCAGATAGTCATCTACGGGCAGCTGTAGCCAGATAATCATCTACGGGCAGCTGTAACCAGATAGTCATCTACGGGCAGCTGTAGCCAGATAGTCATCTACGGGCAGCTGAAGCCAGATAGCCATCTACGGGCAGCTGTAGCCAGATAGTCATCTACGGGCAGCTGTAGCCAGATAGTCATCTACGGGCAGCTGAAGCCAGATAGCCATCTACGGGCAGCTGTAGCCAGATAGTCATCTACGGGCAGCTGTAGCCAGATAATCATCTACGGGCAGCTGTAACCAGATAGTCATCTACGGGCAGCTGTAGCCAGATAGTCATCTACGGGCAGCTGTAGCCAGATAGCCATCTACGGGCAGCTGTAGCCAGATAGTCATCTACGGGCAGCTGTAGCCAGATAGTCATCTACGGGCAGCTGTAGCCAGATAGTCATCTACGGGCAGCTGAAGCCAGATGGCCATCTACGGGCAGCTGTAGCCAGATAGTCATCTACGGGCAGCTGTAGCCAGATAGTCATCTACGGGCAGCTGTAGCCAGATAGTCATCTACGGGCAGCTGTAGCCAGATAGTCATCTACGGGCAGCTGTAACCAGATAGTCATCTACAGGCAGCTGTAGCCAGATAGTCATCTACGGGCAGCTGTAGCCAGATAGTCATCTACAGGCAGCTGTAGCCAGATAGTCATCTACGGGCAGCTGTAGCCAGATAGTCATCTACGGGCAGCTGTAGCCAGATAGTCATCTACGGGCAGCTGTAGCCAGATAGTCATCTACGGGCAGCTGTAGCCAGATAGTCATCTACGGGCAGCTGTAGCCAGATAGTCATCTACGGGCAGCTGAAGCCAGATAGCCAGCTACGGGCAGCTGTAGCCAGATAGTCATCTACGGGCAGCTGTAGCCAGATAGTCATCTACGGGCAGCTGTAGCCAGATAGTCATCTACGGGCAGCTGAAGCCAGATAGCCATCTACGGGCAGCTGTAGCCAGATAGTCATCTACGGGCAGCTGTAGCCAGATAGTCATCTACGGGCAGCTGTAGCCAGATAGTCATCTACGGGCAGCTGTAGCCAGATAGTCATCTACGGGCAGCTGTAGCCAGATAGTCATCTACGGGCAGCTGAAGCCAGATAGTCATCTACGGGCAGCTGAAGCCAGATAATCCTCTACGGGCAGCTGTAACCAGATAGTCATCTACGGGCAGCTGAAGCCAGATAGTCATCTACGGGCAGCTGTAGCCAGATAGTCATCTACAGGCAGCTGAAGCCAGATAGTCATCTACGGGCAGCTGAAGCCAGATAGTCATCTACGGACAGCTGTAGCCAGATAGCCATCTACGGGCATCTGTAGCCAGATAATCATATATGGGCAGCTGTAACCAGATAGCCATCTACGGTCAGCTGTAGCCAGATAATCATCTACGGGCAGCTGTAGCCAGATAGTCATCTACGAGCATCTGTAGCCAGATAATCATCTACGGGCAGCTGAAGCCAGATAGTCATCTACGGGCAGCTGTAGCCAGATAGTCATCTACAGGCAGCTGTAGCCAGATAGTCATCTACAGGCAGCTGTAGCCAGATAGTCATCTACGGGCAGCTGTAGCCAGATAGTCATCTACAGGCAGCTGTAGCCAGATAGTCATCTACGGGCAGCTGTAGCCAGATAGTCATCTACGGGCAGCTGTAGCCAGATAGTCATCTACGGGCAGCTGTAGCCAGATAGTCATCTACGGGCAGCTGTAGCCAGATAGTCATCTACGGGCAGCTGAAGCCAGATAGCCATCTACGGGCAGCTGTAGCCAGATAGTCATCTACGGGCAGCTGTAGCCAGATAGTCATCTACGGGCAGCTGTAGCCAGATAGTCATCTACGGGCAGCTGAAGCCAGATAGTCATCTACGGGCAGCTGAAGCCAGATAATCATCTACGGGCAGCTGTAACCAGATAGTCATCTACGGGCAGCTGTAGCCAAATAGCCATCTACGGCCAGCTGTAGCCAGATAGCCATCTACAGGCAGCTGTAGCCAGATAGCCATCTACAGGCAGCTGTAGCCAGATAGCCATCTACAGGCAGCTGTAGCCAGATAGCCATCTACAGGCAGCTGTAGCCAGATAGCCATCTACAGGCAGCTGTAGCCAGATAGCCATCTACAGGCAGCTGTAGCCAGATAGCCATCTACAGGCAGCTGTAGCCAGATAGCCATCTACAGGCAGCTGTAGCCAGATAGCCATCTACAGGCAGCTGTAGCCAGATAGCCATCTACAGGCAGCTGTAGCCAGATAGTCATTTACGGGCAGCTGTAGCCAAATGGCTATCAACCTAATAACACACTGAGCTATTAGAGAATGTGAGAATAGGTTGTAATTTGTAGTACACAAGAAGAAAAAGATTTTTCAAACACCGGGAGCAAAACAGTAACAATGCAGTGTCACGACAAGAATCTTCATAACTAATAATATGCAATATAGTTACAAGTCAAATTTATGTATGAGATAGCCAAGATGATTGTCTATAAAATGAAGGTCGTCTGACGCTCAAAGATGTAGTGGGTGGTGAGATATGGAGCCTGAAAGTCAAAAATTCAAAACATTGTTACCCTTTTGCTTGTCACTATTTGTTCAGGTAACGGCGCTCTTCTGCTAGTTCAGTTCTGACTTAATCAGACCTCCCTAATGAGATCTGCTGTGATTTTTTTCTGATTTTACAAGGTGAGGTCGGTTTTACATGTGAATCAAATATTCATAAAGTTGTCAATTAGGTAGATACTAGAGACCCAACTTCTAAGTTACATCATTATAAAAACAGGTCAACCCGCACAGACTTGTTGTGCTAAACACTTGAGTAAAATGCATGCATAATATAGCAACGGTAAATAAAATGTCGTATAAAACAGGGCATCTCCGTGCCTCCCGAGTAGTTGAATATATTAAGTAGTACTTCTTTTAATTATTGCTATTAATTGACTTTTTTTTTTTAGTAATTTGCCATGACAATATTACCCAAATAGGCTAGGATAGAGGTCTTCACCCTATGGCTCTCATAGGACATGGTGGGAGCTGAAGTTTTGCAACATTCGGGGAATCACCATCTGGCATCGTATACAGTACCAACACCCAATGTGGCTGCCATTACAGCTCCAAAACTTTTGGAAAACCCAACAAATGTATTAAATTTCCATGGTTCTTTGGTAGTACACCCCAACTTGGACCCATTTTAACATGCTCAACCATGTGATATGCCCCTGCTCAGGCGCATGTCCAATGTCCATCCTATGATGTATGTGCATGCGCGGCTCAAACACTGCGCATCCGCTATGAAAAATAACAATTCAGCCTAACCATATGGCTACCTCTCCAGCCTGCCTTGGTTGACTCTTGAGACACTTTGTTTTAAGAGACAACTAAGCACCACAGGTACATTACAAAAATACATATTAAGATATAAACTGCTTAAAAAATTATTCCCAGACAACCCCTTGAAAATTCAACCAATCATTCCTACTGGAGTTGTCCAGATCTATGGAAATTTCAGGCATGGGCCGTAGTTTGCCGAATCTTAAAAGTGTGTAATATGCCCACTATTAGGATTTGGGTCCACTTATTCTCATGCGCTTCTCTCAAAGATCTTCACATACCGATATCAAGGATCTAGGAGAGAAGAGGATGAGAATGTAGTTGGTACGTGACAGCAAACATGCAAATTACATACTGTCACGTGATCGCCACTCAAACTGGGAAGTGGAGCTTAATCCTAACAGCTTGTGTATTACACACTGTTAATGATCTAGCAAGCTGCAGTACTTGCTCAAAATTCCTCCATGGTTCAACAATTACTTTAAAGGGGTGGTTTCAACTCGGCAAGTTATCACCTATTCACAGGATTAGCGATAACTTGCTGATCACTGGGAGTTCAACCAATGGGCTATCACCTATCTGAAAACAGGGCTATCTTTGACAGTCCCATAGACAATGATTGGAGCAGTGGCCACCCCTCCACTATAAGGGACCACTTCAGAGCCAAATATGGCCACCGATCCGTTCTACCAGCTCCATTCTTGAGATGAGTGGAGGTTTCAATGGTTGGACCAAGTTGTTGCCTATCCTGTGAATAAGTGATAACTTGTCGAGTTGAGAAAACCCCCATTAATTTACCTATTACCCAAGTCATTACATAGAGAAGGATAGCTAGGATATATAAGCTTAAATTTACACTCGGCCTTGGCACAGATAAGGCTGATGGAAGGATTGTGAAAGGACTTAAGTATGTGTGATACAGAAAAGGCTAGGTAGGATATAGGAGCTTAGACTTACTTTCGGCCTTGGCACAGATAAGAGGAAGGGTTGTGAAAGGACTTCAGAATGTGTGATACAGAGAAGGATAGGTAGGATTAGGAGCTTAGACTTACACTCGGCCTTGGCACAGATAAGGCTGGTGGAAGGGTTGTGAAAGGACTTCAGTATGTGTGATACAGCAAGACTTATGTCTTCATTACTCGGGTACAGGCTGACCGATGCAAACCGTAAATATTGTAGTTTGGGTGCTTCTTCTGCTCCTACCTTTATATGAGGGATCTAGAAGAAAAATCAATATATAAAAAAAATTACAAAAACTTACAACTTTGAAATCAACATCACCAATCAATTACATCTTATATATATGGTCACCTTCAACATTTTACAAGTTCAGAAGATCTTGTAGTTTGCATGGCTAATGATATTTTCCATTAAGGGCATGACCAGTAGTGGTGGTGAGAAGACCAAACTGGAGAAGATGCAGCACTGATGCTCCAAATAGTAAATAGATCATGTACAATGGAAAATGAACTCTTGATGGTTGGTCATCTTTGGTCTACCACATCTTGAACGTTGACCACTTTAGTAGAGTAGAACCTCTCCAAGGAACTTCTTGCCCTTTGAGAAGGCCACAACTGATCTCGACAGTTATTTTTTAGCAATGTTCAGCTCCCATATGTCTTAAGTATTTTGGTTCTTTCCTTAGAGAAGACCATCCATCTTGAAGACCAATGAAAAGTGTAGGCCATTCGTCTCAACAAGGCCACCATGCTAAATATGTAAGTAATCGCTATTTGTGGGTTGGGTAATTGGACCTAACTGTTACAAATGGTGGATACAGACCATTAAAATATAAAAATACTACCGTAATAGTATATTCTTCGTTTCTGAAGAGCATTTTCCATAGGATTTCAAGAAATCCTTGGAAACATAAGTAATCCAGAGGTCTGAATTATCTTGGTTCAATAAATTCTGGATGCCCAATAATAAACAAACTTCTAGCTGGTCATTATATGTAAAGGGGTTAATCAAGGGTGTTACTCAGCTGTCCCAGCTCTAACAGAAGGGTCCATATTTTCCTTCCTTGGGGGCCAGTTCCCTCTGCTCTCAAGCACTTCGGTTTAGTATGGTAATCTGGTGAAAACCCTGATGTCAGTCCCCTAAGTCTTACATGCTGGCTCAGGCGGCACACTGCCTGAGTATTCATGTAGAGCAGTGAATATTCTTATATATATTTGTACTCCTTGTGCCACTTGACTGAAACAACGCTTCTGTTTCATGGTGTCCTTCTGCTCACTTGGCTCTGCTGTAACAAGGTACCTTGCCACACACTACGCTTTGCTGTAATAAGGTGCCTGCCAACACACTAGGCTCTGTTGTAACAAGGTGCCTACATGCACACCTGGCTCTGCTATAACAAGGTACCTGCCCAGACACTTGGCTCTGTGGTAACAAGGTACCTGCCCAGACACTTGGCTCTGCTGTAACAAGGTGCCTACATGCACACCTGGCTCTGCTATAACAAGGTACCTGCCCACACACTTGGCTCTGTTGTAACAAGGTACCTGCCCACACACTTGGCTCTGTTGTAACAAGGTACCTGCCCACACACTTGGCTCTGTTGTAACAAGGTACCTGCTCACATACCTGGCTCTGTTGTAACAAGGTCAGACACTTGGTTCTGCTATAACAAGGTGCCGGACCACACACTAGTTCCTGTTGTAACAAAGTGCCTGCCCGCACACTAGGCTCTGCTGTAACAAGGTGTCTGAATGCACCTTGGCTCTGCTGTAACAAGGTGCCTGCATGCACACTTGGCTCTGCTGTAACAAGGTGCCTGCATGCACACTTGGCTCTGCTGTAACACAGTGCCTGCCTGCACACTAGGCTCTGCTGTAACACGATGCCTGCCTGCACACTAGGCTCTGCTGTAACACGGTGCCTGCCTGCACACTTGGCTCTGCTGTAACACGGTGCCTGCCTGCACACTAGACTCTGTTGTAACAAGGTGCCTGCCCACACACCTTGCTCTGTTGTAATAAGGTTCCTGTCCGCACACTAGACTCTGTTGTAACAAGGTGCCTGCCCACACACCTTGCTCTGTTGTAATAAGGTTCCTGTCCGCACACTAGGCTCTGCTGTAACAAGGTGCCTGAATGCACACTTGGCTCTATTGTATCAAGGTGCCTGCTCACACTCTTGGCCCCGTTGTAACAAGGTGCCTGCTCACACACTTAGCTCTGTTGTAACAAGATGCCTGTGCGCATACTAACCTCTGTTGTAACAAGATGCCTGCCGCACATTCGCTTCTGCTATACCAAGGTGCCTGACTGCATACATGCTCTATTGCTCTAAGGTGCTTGTCTGTACATTCAGCCCTGCTGTGTTAATGTACCTATGGGCATACAAGACTGATTGTCAGGGTGTCTGTCCACTCAGTCAGGTCTGCTATACTAAAGTGCCAATCATATCCAGATCTACTCCTCCGCATACTGTCCAGCAAACCCGGCTCCGCTGTTCTATGCTCTGCTGTATCTTACTGCCCCAAAGCTGCTCACACAGATCTACACCTCACCAGTTGAGCCATATCAAAGGGGATTAGGCATGGTAGACAAATGGAAGTGATCTGCTTTTTGCTGCAATTTTTCTTTTTGCAAAATTTTTACCTAAATTTGGAAAAATTATGGCAACATGTGAAGCCAAACTGGTGGGTAAGGGAGCCATAATTTTTAATGGGGACTGGATTTTTTTTGGGGGGGACACCAAATAGCTAGGAGTCCTCTTTAAACATATTCCACTGCGGTTTTTAAATCTTCTTGCATCCCCCCATTCTGCTGCTGATCTGCCTGCTGAGTAATTATCCTGTGTGTCTGGAGAGGCTGCCGGCTGATGTGTCCTTTCTGCAATGTATGGGCGCAGTGAATTTCCTCTGCCTCATTTCACTGCCTCTCTCTCTGCTGCTGTAAAGGAAAGCAATAATTACTTTTTAATAATCCTATTTACTTTTAAACGCTGCCTTAATTAATGTACTGTAGTGTATCTCTTTGTTCCATATGTGTGATGTCTCCATGAAATGGTCTTTTCTGATCCTCAGAAAATCAAGTCGGCTCTCCCCAAATATGTCAGTGCAGTTAACACAATGTAATTTAGGACCGGAGGGTAGGGGGGGCAGTTGCTTCTTAAAAGGGGCTATACCTGGGAGACTTAAAGAAAAATAAAAGAGAGAGAAGAAAGAGAAAAAAGGATAAAAAAAGAGTGAAAAGGGAGAGAAAAATAGGGAAAACAGAGAGACAAAAAAAAAGGAAAAAAAGAGAAAAAAAAAATAAAAATAAAAACGAGAGCGAAAAAAAGAGAAAAAAGAAAGAGAGCGAGAGACAGTGCGAGAGACAGATTGAGAGAGAAAGAGCGAGAGAGAACGCGAGAGAAAGAGTGAGAGAAAGAGAACGAGAGAGTAAGAGAGTGAAAGAGAGAGAGTGAAAGAGAGAGAGCGAGAGAAAGAGAGCGAGAGAAAGAGAGCGAGAGAGAAAGAGGAAGAGACAGAGCAAGAGAGCGAGAGAAAGAGCGAAATAAAGAGAGCGAGAGAAAGAGCGAAATAAAGAGAGCGAGAGAAAGAGAGAGAGGGAGAGAGGAAGAGACAGAGCAAGAGAACGAGAACAAGAGAGAGCGAGAGAAACAGAACAAGAGAAAGTGAGAGAAAGAGGAAGAGAGAGAGCGAAAGAAAGAGAACAAGAGCGAGTGAGAGAAAGAGGAAGAGAGAGTGAGAGAAAGAGAGCAAGAGAGAACGAGAGCAAGAGAAAGGGCAAGAGAAAGAGAGCGAGAGAGAGCGAGAGAAAGAGCAAGAGAAAGAGAATGAGAGAAAGAGAACAAGAGAAAGAGTCAGACTAAGAGCAGGAGACAGAGCGAGAGAACAAGAGCGAGAGAACAAGAGCGAGAGGAAGAGCGAGAGAAAGAGAGTGAGAGAAAGAGAGCGAGAGAAAGAGAGCGAGAGAAAGAGAGCGAGAGAAAGAGAGAGAAAGAGCGAGAGAGAAAGAGCGAGAGAGAAAGAGGAAGAGATAGAGCAAGAGAACGAGAGAAAGAGCGAGAGAAAGAGCAAGAGAGAGCGAGAGAAAGAGCGAGAGAATGAGAGCGAGAGAACGAGAGCGAGAGAAAGAGCAAGAGAAAGCGAGAGTGAGAGAAAGAGAGCATGAGACAGAGAGCAAGAGAATGAGCGAGAGAGAACGAGAGAAAGAGAAAGAGTGAGAGAAAGAGCAAGAGAGCGTGAGAGAGAAAAAGAGAGGAGAAAGAGATAGTAAGAGAGCGTAAGAGAAAGAGACAGAGAGAGAGATACAGAGAGAGAGAAATTGAGAGACAGAGAGAGAAACGGAAACAGAGACAGTGAGAGCGTAAGAGAGAGAAGGAGAGAGAGAATGAGAAAGAGAGACAGAGAGAGAATGAAACAGAAGAGAGGGAAAGAGAGGAAAGAGACACAGAGACAGACAGAGAGATAAATGGAGAAAAATAGAGTGAGAAAGAGAGACACAGAGACAGCGAGAGACAGCACCCGGACTCCTTGGCAACTTTTTTCAGGTACCAAAAAAAGCCTCCTGGATCTCTGGAAAGACATACTTTACTCAAGTTTTTTTTGTATATGTAGTAGTTGTTGCTGTGTAATGAGGTGAGTCTGTTTCTATGTCATTACTTTTCTTGAAGGTACTTATTGAGTTGTTGTTTTTTCATGTGAATTGTGTCCTGCGTCTTTGCAAATAATAGAAAATGTGAAATGTGATGTAATATGTAATGTACAGCGATATTATTTTTGGTAGTTGGGCAAGAATTAGTTAAGTGTTGGGACTAGCCCACAGTGGGAGGAGTTAGCTCATAGGGAGAGAGACTGTTTCTTCTAGAATGTTAGTGACAGGAGCAGATGTATAGTCTGTTGATTGTCAAGGCCACATGCAGTGGGTGACCTGAGGCAGCAAAAGGAGACCGGAGCGCGATCCTAGAGTGCTGATTAAGACACAAAATGTGAGACGGACTGGTAAGTGAAGTGAGTTGACTTTCCCAAGCGTCCGAGAGCACAAGGCTCTATTTTAGCACTACTGGCTTCCCTCCTTACCCCTTCTCTACGAGGAGAAGAGAAGTGTAGTTTGAAGCATCTGGGACCAAAAGGCTCTACTTTGGCCATAGTGGCAAAAGCCCTCACCACCTCCTCTATGTGATGATTAAATGTGGAGCTACAGGAAGGTTAAGTGACGGTCACGGATTGGACTGTTGTGCTGGGTCTCACAGGACCAATTGGATTGGGAACAACCTACAGGGAGCCAAGAACGTGTCAGACAATGTGTTGTAAAACTGGAACCATCTAGAAGTTATGGGCCTGCAATCTCGTGAGTAAAGTGGTTATGGAAGAAACGTTTTGTCGTTGAATCTAAACTGGTGGTCTCCTTGAGAATACGAGTCGTCATCAGGTCTTGGCCAGCCAAAGTCAACATGCATCCTGCGTAGCACCCATACCTCCCGAGTCCTCACACCCAGCCAGGACCATGTCTTTCATGTAGAGTGCCGAGACGACTCTTGAGTCAATCTCTCACCCACTGCTACTAACCCACGCCACTCTATGGCTACATCTTGGACTCCGTAGAATAATGGGCCAAGACCGCTCCTTTTGCCCTATTTTATGAAACCCATACTATAAATGATGTTCCATAGATAAGGATCCCTGTTACAGATTTTTTCCATGTGGGCACTGGAACCAACATTGGAGAGCAATGACCCAAAACAAAACTTCTACACCTGTGAAAACCCAGGGAACTCGGTCAATGGTGGGCAGTTTCTTCCATCTCTCGTCATTCGATGTCCCATCACTAACCTAAATTACCCTCAATCAACCTGGCACCTGAACTCACTGGCTTGGCTTTTATACTGGCTCTGATAGTCCCTACTGATTGGCTGCAATATACCATATCACTGATCACTCACACCAAGTCCGACACCTATTCTTTTGAGAAGCTCCTGTCTGGAGAATGCGGCAGTGCCGGGTGATGCAATGAGAGACTCGCACGTATTACACGTGAGTCACTCGCAAGTGTGACTCCAGACTTATTCACAGACTACTACACTTATCCTCTATAGTAGTTTGCCAATGTTTCATGGGTTTCTCTTACTGTCTCTATTATTGAGTTGTGAGCTCTGACATCCTCTCACTATCCCAAATTACCCCCAATTCTTTCTCCCCCTCTCCGCCGATCAATTGAATCTCTGTATTATTAACCTTCTTTACTGCTTCAGTTGTGCAACACATTATTATGTATAGTATTTCTCCAATGTTTTATGCCTTTCTCTTACTGTCTCTATTATTGAGTTGTGAGCTCTGACGTCCTCTCACTATCCTCAATCAATTACCCCAATAAACCTGGCTGCTGAATTCCCTACCTTGGCTTTTATACTGGCTCTGACAGTCCCTACTGATTGGCTGCAATATACCATATGATGGCAACTGAACTCCCTGCCTCGGCTTTAATACTGGTCTGATAGTCCCTACTGATTGGCTGCAATATACAGTTAGGTCCAGAAATCTTTGGACAGTGACACAATTTTCGCGAGTTGGGCTCTGCATGCCACCACATTGGATTTGAAATGAAACCTCTACAACAGAATTCAAGTGCAGATTGTAACGTTTAATTTGAAGGTTTGAACAAAAATATCTGATAGAAATTGTAGGAATTGTACACATTTCTTTACAAACACTCCACATTTTAGGAGGTCAAAAGTAATTGGACAAATAAACCAAACCCAAACAAAATATTTTTATTTTCAATATTTTGTTGCGAATCCTTTGGAGGCAATCACTGCTTTAAGTCTGGAACCCATGGACATCACCAAACGCTGGGTTTCTCCTTCTTAATGCTTTGCCAGGCCTTTACAGCCGCAGCCTTCAGGTCTTGCTTGTTTGTGGGTCTTTCCGTCTTAAGTCTGGATTTGAGCAAGTGAAATGCATGCTCAATTGGGTTAAGATCTGGTGATTGCCTTGGCCATTGCAGAATGTTCCACTTTTTTGCACTCATGAACTCCTGGGTAACTTTGGCTGTATGCTTGGGGTCATTGTCCATCTGTACTATGAAGCGCCGTCCGATCAACTTTGCGGCATTTGGCTGAATCTGGGCTGAAAGTATATCCCGGTACACTTCAGAATTCATCCGGCTACTCTTGTCTGCTGTTATGTCATCAATAAACACAAGTGCCCCAGTGCCATTGAAAGCCATGCATGCCCATGCCATCACGTTGCCTCCACCATGTTTTACAGAGGATGTGGTGTGCCTTGGATCATGTGCCGTTCTCTTTCTTCTCCAAACTTTTTTCTTCCCATCATTCTGGTACAGGTTGATCTTTGTCTCATCTGTCCATAGAATACTTTTCCAGAACTGAGCTGGCTTCATGAGGTGTTTTTCAGCAAATGTAACTCTGGCCTGTCTATTTTTGGAATTGATGAATGGTTTGCATCTAGATGTGAACCCTTTGTATTTACTTTCATGGAGTCTTCTCTTTACTGATGACTTAGAGACAGATACACCTACTTCACTGAGAGTGTTCTGGACTTCAGTTGATGTTGTGAACGGGTTCTTCTTCACCAAAGAAAGTATGCGGCGATCATCCACCACTGTTGTCATCCGTGGACGCCCAGGCCTTTTTGAGTTCCCAAGCTCACCAGTCAATTCCTTTTTTCTCAGAATGTACCCGACTGTTGATTTTGCTACTCCAAGCATGTCTGCTATCTCTCTGATGGATTTTTTCTTTTTTTTTCAGCCTCAGGATGTTCTGCTTCACCTCAATTGAGAGTTCCTTAGACCGCATGTTGTCTGGTCACAGCAACAGCTTCCAAATGCAAAACCACACACCTGCAATCAACCCCAGACCTTTTAACTACTTCATTGATTACAGGTTAACGCCTTCAGAGTTAATTGCAGCCCTTAGAGTCCCTTGTCCAATTACTTTTGGTCCCTTGAAAAAGAGGAGGCTATGCATTACAGAGCTATGATTCCTAAACCCTTTCTCCGATTTGGATGTGAAAACTCTCATATTGCAGCTGGGAGTGTGCACTTTCAGCCCATATTATACATATAATTGTATTTCTGAACATGTTTTTGTAAACAGCTAAAATAACAAAACTTGTGTCACTGTCCAAATATTTCTGGACCTCACTGTACCATGTGATGACAGCTGAGCTCCCTGCCTTGGCTTTTATACTGGCTCTGATAGTACCTACTGATTGGCTGCAATATACCATGTGATAGGATATTTCCAATGAATTATAGGGAAGTCCGCTTGACATCATGTGAGCTATTTATAATGATGTACTCTTCGGCCAAATGTTTTTGGCGATTTGAGCAAATGTTCTACAAATTAAATTAGTATTGAATTGATTAGTTCATCTCTAGCCATTAAATATTGCCTTGGCTTTAATATTAGCTCTGATAGTCCCTACTAATTAGCTGCAATATACCGTATCCCTGATCCCTCACACTGAGCCTGGCACCATCTTCTTTCTCCCCCTCTCCTCCGATCAATTGATTCTCTGTATTATTCGTCTTCTTTACGTCTTCAGTTGTGCAACACATTATTATGTATAGTATTTCTCCAATGTTTCATGGCTTTCTCTTACTGTCTCTATAATTGCATTTTGAGCTCTGACGTCCTCTCACTAACCTAAATTACCCCCAATTAACCTGGCAGCTGAACTCCCTGCCTTGGCTTTTATACTGGCTCTGATAGTCCCTACTGATTGGCTGCAATATACCATATAACTGATCACTCACACCAAGTCCGGCACCTATTCTTTCTCTCTCCCCTTGATCAATTGAATGTCTGTTTTATTCACAGACTAGTACACTCAACATCTCTACTGCTACAGTTGTGCAACATATTATTATGTATTGTATTTCTCCAATGTTTCATGGTTTTTTTCTTACTGTCTCTATTATTTAGTTGTGAGCTCTGGCGTCCTCCCACTATCCCAAATTACCCCAATCAACCTGGCTGCTGAATTCCCTACTTTGGCCTTTATACTCGCTCTGATAGTCCCTACTGATTGGCTCCAAAATACCATGTGATGGCAACTGAACTCCCTGCCTCGGCTTTTATACTGGTCTGATAGTGCCTACTGATTGGCTGCAATATACCATGTGATGACAGCTGAGCTCCCTGCCTTGGCTTTTATACTGGCTCTGATAGTTCCTACTGATTGGCTGCAATATACCATGTGATGGCAGCTGAACTTCATGCCTTGGCTTTTATACTGGCTTTGATAGGCACCACTGATTGGCTGCCATATACCATGTGATGGTAGCTGAACTCCCTGCCTTGGCTTTTATACTGGCTCTGATAGTTCCTACTGATTGGCTGCAATATACCATGTGATGGCAGCTGAACTCCCTGCCTTGGCTTTTATACTGGCTCTGATAGTTCCTACTGATTGGCTGCAAAATACCATTTGATGGCAGATGAACTCCCTGCCTTGGCTTTTATACTGGCTCTGATAGTTCCTACTGATTGGCTGCAATATACCATGTGATGGCAGCTGAACTTCATGCCTTGGCTTTTATACTGGCTTTGATTGGCACCACTGATTGGCTGCCATATACCATGTGATGGCAGCTGAACTCCCTGCCTTGGCTTTTATACTGGCTCTGATAGTTCCTACTGGTTGGCTGCAAAATACCATTTGATGGCAGATGAACTCCCTGCCTTGGCTTTTATACTGGCTCTGATAGTTCCTACTGATTGGCTGCAATATACCATGTGATGGCAGCTGAACTTCATGCCTTGGCTTTTATACTGGCTTTGATAGGCACCACTGATTGGCTGCCATATACCATGTGATGGCAGCTGAACTTCCTGCCTTGGTTTTTATACTGGCGTTGATAGTAACCACTGATTGGCTGCAATATACCATGTGATGGCAGCTGAACTCCCTGCCTTGGCTTTTATACTGGCTCTGATTGGCTGCAATATACCATGTGATGGCAGCTGAACTCCCTTCCTTGGCTTTTATACTGGCTCCGATAGTCCCTACTGATTGGCTCTAATATACCATGTGATGGCAGCTGAACTCCCTGCCTTGGCTTTTATACTGGCTCCAATAGTCCCTACTAATTAGCTCTAATATACCATGTGATGGCAGCTGAACTCTCTACCTTGGCTTTCATACTGGCTCTGATATTCCCTACTCATTGGCTGCAATATACCATGTGATGGCAGCTGAACTCCCTGCCTTGGCTTTTATACTGGCTTGGATAGTCCCTACTCTACCATGTGATATAATATCTGCAAGGAATTATGGGGAAGACCGCTTGACATCATGTGAGCTTTTTATGGTTGATATATTCTTCAGCAACATTTTTTTTTGGGCAATTTGCGCAAATTTTCTACAAATTAAATCAGCATTGAATTGATTAGCTCATCTCTAGCCTAGTGTATGGAGCTCTGTGGACTGTGTCCCTCCAGTAAATGTGCCAACAGCTGATAAGTGGTGGTGCCGGACCCCCTTGATTCCAACTACCCTACTCCGGCGTACAGTTTGGCGCTCTGCCTAGCATCTCTTAGGACCTGATTAAGTGAATATATGCTCAAAGGGGTCTGCAAGTTGTCGCCCTGCCTATAAACCCGTTGCAAAAATATCCTCCGAGCCGCGTCTCCTCTATCACTCGACTCCGTTACCATCGCTCGGATCCGGCACACATCCACTCTAAACCCTATTCAGCGTCTTCCTTTCATCGGAATATTTTGCACCTCTATAGAACCCGCCAACCAAAGCGTAAGATCTATAAAAAGATTACAAAAGACAAAAGAGCTACAAAAACAGCAAATGAATGCTCTAATAGAATCCGCAGTTTGGCCCTGGAAGGCCAGGTGCAGGCGATGTAACGAGCTTGTATAGTAAGGCTATGTGCACACGGTGCGTTTTTCTCGGCGTTTTTGCGCGTTTTTCGGGTGCGTTTTTGGCCTCAAAACTGCATGACTTTGCTTCCCCAGCAAAGTCTATGAGTTTTCATTTTTGCTGTCCCCACACAGCGTTTTTTTTCAGCTGCGTTTTTGTGGTGACCACAAAAACGCAGCATGTCAATTATTCCCGCGTTTTTCACTGCGCTTTTCATCCATTGAGTTCAATGGGATGTTGAAAGACGCAATGAGAAACGCAAATAGCTGCGTTTTGGTGCGTTTCTAAGACCAAAAACGCAGCTATAAGCGCAGGAGGTGGGTAGTAAAGTGACGTGTACAGGAAGAGGATTCCTTCTGTCAGTATAGACAGAAGCATGAATCCTCCCGGTACCGTCACCGCCGCGTCCATCTCCCGTCCTGTGCATGTATGCTGCCGTGCGGCGCCATGTCTGGGCGGGAGGTGGAAGCGGCTGCGAAAACAAAAGTTAACAGTAGAATAAAAAAAAAAAAAGTTATACTCACCTGTGTGCAGCCTCGCGGTGCCATGCCCGCTCCCAGCTCCTGTCACGGTATCGCCGCTCCCGCTCCGGCTGTGTGCAGTCTCCCCGGGGCAGGACCTTGCTTGCAGGACCTGGCGATGGATCACCTGATGCAGTCACCTGACGCATCAGCTGATCGAGTCTCGGGCTGACGCGGGCGCCCGGCCGGTATCTGCGGATGCGTCAGGAGACTTCATCCCTGATTACCGGCAGCTGCTGCAGCGATCGGACGGGATCAGACTCCCGCCCCATCGCTCCGGGAGCTGCCGGTAATCAGCACATAAGTGAGTATTATTTTTTTTTTTTTCTACTGATGCATCTGCTGATTGTATAATCGGCTTTTATACAATCAGCTGATGTATGATGTGATTCAGGCACTTGATCCTGACACATCACCTGATCGCTCTGCCTTCCAGCAAACCGATCAGATGATATTGGATCCTGATTGGACGGCGCGGGACCCTGACCCAGGATTACTGCGGAGGGGGGTTTATTTCAATAAAGATGGAGTCACTAATTGTGTTGTGTTTTATTTCTAATAAAAATATTTTTCTGTGTTGTGTTTTTTTTTATCTTTACTAGAAATTCATGGTGGCCATGTCTAATATTGGCGTGACACCATGAATTTCGGGCTTAGGGCTAGCTGATAATATACAGCTAGCCCTAACTCCATTATTACCTGGCTAGCCACCCGGCATCAGGGCAGCCGGAAGAGTTGGATACAGCGCCAGAAGATGGCGCTTCTATGAAAGCGCCATTTTCTGGGGTGGCTGCGGGACTGCAATTCACAGCGGGGGTGCCCAGAAAGCATGGGCACCCTGCACTGTGGATTCCAATCCCCAGCTGCCTAGTTGTACCCGGCTGGACTCAAAAATGGGGCGAAGCTCACGTCATTTTTTTTTTTAAATTATTTCATGAAATTCATGAAATAATTTAAAAAAAAAGGGCTTCCCTATATTTTTGGTTCCCAGCCGGGTACAAATAGGCAGCTGGGGGTTGGGGGCAGCCCGTACCTGCCTGCTGTACCCGGCTAGCATACAAAAATATGGCGAAGCCCACGTCATTTTTTTTTTTTGGGGGGGGCAGAGAAATCCTGCATACAGTCCTGGAAGGAGGATGCTGAGCCTTGTAGTTCGACAGCTGCTGTCTGCTCTCCTGCATACACTATTGGATGGAGGATGCTGAGCCTTGTAGTTCGACAGCTGCTGTCTGCTGTCCTGCATACACTATTGGATCGAGGATGCTGAGCCTTGTAGTTCTGCAGCTGTCTGCTCTTCTGCATACACTAGTGGAGAATGAAGAACACATTGAAGAAGGAAATGACATCAGACCTTTTTTTTTTTTGTTCACTGATAAAAAACGCATAAGGACGCAGTGAGCAAAAACGCAGCAAAACGCAGCAAAAAAACGCACCAAATCGCGGCAAAACGCGTGCGTTTTTTTGCCGCGTTTTTTCGACGCAGGTGCGTTTTTGTGCGTTTTTAGCGGCCAAAAACGCACAAAAACGCAGCGTCAAAAAAACGCAGCGTGTGCACATAGCCTAACTCTACACATATGTAAATTGGTTAACTGTAATGTAGCCTCGTTATATGCTTCGATTGACCACCACAAGGGACAGGAGGCAATTACAGCGTTCCTGGAAAGGAAGACTTGGGAATAGTCATGTTCATTTCATAAGCGCTCCCTTTCATATTCTAACCACTACATTTCTGGCTAACAATACTCTCTGCCTTTGATGTGGTTACATGATTTTTTTTTTGCTTTAGTCGCCATTTTCCAAGACCTGTTTCCAGCTTTTGTGATATGGAGGTCAGTGACTGCCTATTTTTTACACCCTGAGCTGACATTGTTACTGATACCATTTTGGGGTAGATACAATGTGTTGATTGCCCCATATTGCATTTTGTTGCAATGTTGTGGCTGCCCAAAAAAAAAAAATCAAATTTTTTAGGTTTTTACTTTTTTCCCGTTACGCAGTTTACAGATTGGATTAATTTATTTTGTACTAGCTGTAGTACCCGGCGTTGCCCGGGATAGTCACTGTCTCTCTGTCTGTCTCTTTCTGTCTGTCTATCTCTTTCTCTGTCTGTCTGTGTGTCGGTCTCTTTCCCTGTCTGTCTGGGTGTCTGACTCTCTATCCATGGGTGTCTGACTCTCTGTCCCCGTCTCTGTCTCTGTCCCCGTCTCTGTCTCTGTCCCCGTCTCTGTCTCTGTCCCCGTCTCTGTCTCTTTCCCCGTCTCTGTCTCTGTCCCCGTCTCTGTCTCTGTCCCCGTCTCTGTCTCTGTCCCCGTCTCTGTCTCTGTCCCCGTCTCTGTCTCTGTCCCCGTCTCTGTCTCTGTCCCCGTCTCTGTCTCTTTCCCCGTCTCTGTCTCTTTCCCCGTCTCTGTCTCTTTCCCCGTCTCTGTCTCTTTCCCCGTCTCTGTCTCTTTCCCCGTCTCTGTCTCTTTCCCCGTCTCTGTCTCTTTCCCCGTCTCTGTCTCTTTCCCCGTCTCTGTCTCTTTCCCCGTCTCTGTCTCTTTCCCCATCTCTGTCTCTTTCCCCGTCTCTGTCTCTGTCCCCGTCTCTGTCTCTGTCCCCGTCTCTGTCTCTGTCCCCGTTTCTGTCCCCGTCCCCGTCTCTGTCCCCGTCCCCGTTTCTGTCCCCGTCCCCGTCTCTGTCCCAGTCTCCGTCTCTGTCCCCGTCTCCGTCTCTTTCCCAGTCTCTGTCTCTTTCCCCGTCTCTGTCTCTTTCCCCGTCTCTGTCTCTTTCCCCGTCTCTGTCTCTTTCCCCGTCTCTGTCTCTTTCCCCGTCTCTGTCTCTTTCCCCGTCTCTGTCTCTTTCCCCGTCTCTGTCTCTTTCCCCGTCTCTGTCTCTTTCCCCGTCTCTGTCTCTGTCCCCGTCTCTGTCTCTTTCCCCGTCTCTGTCTCTTTCCCCGTCTCTGTCTCTTTCCCCGTCTCTGTCTCTTTCCCCGTCTCTGTCTCTTTCCCCGTCTCTGTCTCTTTCCCCGTCTCTGTCTCTTTCCCCGTCTCTGTCTATTTCCCCGTCTCTGTCTCTTTCCCCGTCTCTGTCTATTTCCCCGTCTCTGTCTCTTTCCCCGTCTCTGTCTCTTTCCCTGTCTGTCTGTCTGCCTGTGTCTGTCTCTTTCCCTGTCTGGCAGAGTGTTTGGAGATTAACTAAAGCGCGGGGTTAAATTTTCCCAACAAAACATAGTCTATGACATCCCCTGAGTCACATGGGGCGTCTGTAAAAAATTTTGTGATTGTAAATGCGACGGTGCAGATTCCTTTCGCCGACATATACACACACACACACACACACACACATATACACACACAAACATACACACATACACACAGCTTTATATATTAGATTTTGATTATTTGTGCTATACATAGCAGTGCTATGTATAGAAGAAATAGCGATCACCTAAGAATTCCAGCACTGGGCCGGCGTTCACAGAAGAGTCATAATGATAGGTACAAGGGGTCATCAGTAGACCCCCAATTATCATGACAACCCATCTGCGCCCTATGATCACATCATGGGGGGATAATTTGAACTTTTTTTTTTTATTTCTTTCAATTTCTTAAAAACTTACTTTTTTACTGTATTTGTTAGTCCCTCTATTAGGCCATTTGAAGCTGCGCTGCAGTTATGTGATTATATTTGTGCTATACATAGCAGTGCATAAACACTACTATGTATTGAAGAAATAGCTATCTCCTAAGAATGCCGGCACTGGGCCGGCGTTCACAGAAGAGTCATAATGACAGGCACTAGGGGTCATCAGTAGACCCCCCGGCTATCATGACAAGCCATATGCGCCCTGCAATCACATCATATGGGGGTAATTTGAACTTTTCCAGTTATTTTAATTTTTTCACATTTTCATAAACTTACTTTTTTTTAATGTATTTGTTAGTCCCCTTATTTGGGGATTTGAAACTCCACTTCGATAATCTGAGTAACTGTACTATACATAGCAGTGCATAAGCACTGCCGTGTATAGCAGATATCACTTTAAGCAGATATCACTATAAGCACTGCCGTGTATAGCAGATATCACTTTAAGCAGATACTATAAGCACTGCCATGTATAGCAGATATCACTTTCTCCTAAGAATGCTGGTCCTGATGTCACGGCTGTCTCTCTGTATTTTGAGACTAGCGACAGGATCAGGACTAGAGTCTCTCAATGTCATCTGAGACTCTACATATTAAACGTGTATTCTTTCTTTGGGTGTGGTAAGGGTTAATGTCAGTGTTCCTTGCCAGCAGCTTCTGACTCCTGGTCAGGTGTTTCTGGTTTGGGACCACTCCCAGCCCCATTATATACCCTCTGCTCCCAGCAGATGGTTCCAGTTATTCTCTGTGCCATTTGGATTCTGGGCCTGGAAGTGGAAGGAGTTGCTGGAGTCTTTGCTGTTGGTAGCGGTGTAGGCTGCAGTACTGGTGCCTGACTGCCCGCCTAGTTCTTGGAGTTAGGCTGTTGTTGTTTTCCTCCCTGTCTGTCTTACCTTCCCTTGGTGCGTTTTAGTGCAGCAGTGGGACTAGTGATCCTTACCTTCCCACTCACTAGCCAGGGCTTACTGCAGGGTCTCTCAGGGCTTCAGGTTCCTGCTCGGCAACAGGTATAGGTATAGGTATAATTGTATAGGTACTGGCTAAGAGTTGAGAGTACAGTGGCAGGTAAGTGGAGGAGGTGTCCATCTTCCCTCTCCCTAACATCAGGGCCCATCGTTGTTAAGGTGTCCCTGGTTTACCCCTTGTTTCTCTTCGTAAAACACCTGTCTGTTGTGTATTTGTACCTCGCGCCGTACCTTCCCTAAGTATGCGCCGTGACACCAGGGCCGGCATTCACAGGAGACTCATAATGATAGGCACAGGGGGTCAGAGGCGTAGCAAAGGGGGGTCGGAGGGGGCGGTCTGCGGGGGCGGCACGTGTCATGGGGGCGGCATTTTGGGGGTAAAAAATAAAAATTAGAAAAACATAGAAGAAATAATAATTGTTGATTAACCCCTTAACGACCCATGACATACTGGGTACGTCATGGTGACCTGGTACTTAACGACCCATGACGTACCCAGTACGTCATGGCGAAATCGCGGCCCTGGAGCCTCGTTGGCTGTGATCGGTGTGCAAAAACCTTAGATTCGGGGAGGAGAGGACCTCTGCCTGACCTCAGGAGGGGGGGTGTCCCCCCCCGGACCTACGGAGGCTGTGATTGGCTGACAAATGCCGCTCAGCCAATCACAGCCACAGTGATATTTCAGCCATTGAAAATGGCTGTAACATTGAAATCCAGCCATGATCAGTGCAGCTATAGCCCTGATCATTGGCTGGAGCTGGGTGAACTTTGTTTCACCTGCCCCCAGCTCTGATTGGAGAGATCGGGCTTGTGACCGATCTTTCCAATCACCTTGGATCTGGAGCCGGTGACCTGTAGGTGACCACTCGCCTCAGCTTCACTTTATCCATGAAAGATGAGGAGAGTGATCCCTGCAAGTGCCATTTGGTAAGTGCCCCAGATTCACCGCTGCCCCCTATCAGATCCCGATCCACCGCTGCCCCCTATCAGATCCCGATCCACCTCTGCCCCCGCCACTGCCCCCTTTCAGCCGTGCCGCCGCAGCAGTAGTAGTAACCGCCCCGATCCACTGCCGCTACTGCCTCCGATCTGCCACTGCCCTCCTCCATCCGCCACCGGTTCTCCCCATCAGCTGCTGTCCCCTTTCATACGCCACCGCTCTCCCCGTCAGCTGCTGCCCCTCTGCATCCGCCACTGCTCTCCCCGTCAGCCACTGCCCCCCTTCATACGCCACCGCTCTCCCCATCAGCCGCTGCCCCCCTTCATACTCCACCACTCTCCCCATCAGCCGCTGCCCCCCTTCATACGCCACCGCTCTCCCCATCAGCCACTGCCCCCCTTCATACTCCACCACTCTCCCCATCAGCCGCTGCCCCCCTTCATACGCCACCGCTCTCCCCATCAGCCACTGCCCCCCTTCATACGCCACCACTCTCTCCATCAGCCGCTGCCCCCTTCATACGCCATCGCTCTCCCCATCAGCCACTGCCCCCCTTCATACGCCACCACTCTCCCCATCAGCCGCTGCCCCCCTTCATACGCCACCACTCTCCCCATCAGCCGCTTCCCCCCTTCATACGCCACCACTCTCCCCATCAGCCTCTGCCCCCCTTCATACGCCACCACTCTCCCCATCAGCCGCTGCCCCCCTTCATACGCCACCGCTCTCCCCATCAGCCGCTGCCCCCCTTCATACGCCACCACTCTCCCCATCAGCCGCTGCCCCCCTTCATACGCCACCGCTCTCCCCATCAGCTGCTTCCCCCCTTCATACGCCACCACTCTCCCCATCAGCCACTGCCCCCCTTCATACGCCACCGCTCTCCCCATCAGCCACTTCCCCCCTTCATACGCCACCGCTCTCCCCATCAGCCACTTCCCCCCTTCATACGCCACCACTCTCCCCATCAGCCGCTGCCCCCCTTCATACGCCACCACTCTCCCCATCAGCCGCTGCCCCCCTTCATACGCCACCGCTCTCCCCATCAGCCGCTGCCCCCCTTCATACGCCACCGCTCTCCCCATCAGCTGCTCTCCCCCTTCATACGCCACCACTCTCCCCATCAGCCACTGCCCCCCTTCATACGCCATCGCTCTCCCCATCAGCCGCTGCCCCCCTTCATACGCCACCACTCTCCCCATCAGCCGCTGCCCCCCTTCATACGCCACCGCTCTCCCCATCAGCCGCAGCCCCCCTTCATACGCCACTGCTCTCCCCATCAGCCGCTGCCCCCCTTCATACGCCACCGCTCTCCCCATCAGCCGCTGCCCCCCTTCATACTCCACCACTCTCCCCATCAGCCGCTGCCCCCCTTCATACGCCACCGCTCTCCCCATCAGCCACTGCCCCCCTTCATACTCCACCACTCTCCCCATCATCCGCTGCCCCCCTTCATACGCCACCGCTCTCCCCATCAGCCGCTGCCCCCTTCATACGCCATCGCTCTCCCCATCAGCCACTGCCCCCCTTCATACGCCACCACTCTCCCCATCAGCCGCTGCCCCCTTCATACGCCACCACTCTCCCCATCAGCCGCTTCCCCCCTTCATACGCCACCACTCTCCCCATCAGCCTCTGCCCCCCTTCATACGCCACCACTCTCCCCATCAGCCGCTGCCCCCCTTCATACGCCACCGCTCTCCCCATCAGCCGCTGCCCCCCTTCATACGCCACCACTCTCCCCATCAGCCGCTGCCCCCCTTCATACGCCACCGCTCTCCCCATCAGCCGCTTCCCCCCTTCATACGCCACCACTCTCCCCATCAGCCACTGCCCCCCTTCATACGCCACCGCTCTCCCCATCAGCCGCTTCCCCCCTTCATACGCCACCACTCTCCCCATCAGCCGCTGCCCCCCTTCATACGCCACCACTCTCCCCATCAGCCGCTGCCCCCCTTCATACGCCACCGCTCTCCCCATCAGCCGCTGCCCCCCTTCATACGCCACCGCTCTCCCCGTCAGCTGCTCTCCCCCTTCATACGCCACCACTCTCCCCATCAGCCACTGCCCCCCTTCATACGCCATCGCTCTCCCCATCAGCCGCTGCCCCCCTTCATACGCCACCACTCTCCCCATCAGCCGCTGCCCCCCTTCATACGCCACCACTCTCCCCATCAGCCGCTGCCCCCCTTCATACGCCACTGCTCTCCCCATCAGCCGCAGCCCCCCTTCATACGCCACTGCTCTCCCCATCAGCCGCAGCCCCCCTTCATACGCCACTGCTCTCCCCATCAGCCGCAGCCCCCCTTCATACGCCACTGCTCTCCCCATCAGCCGCTGCCCCCCTTCATACGCCACTGCTCTCCCCATCAGCCGCAGCCCCCCTTCATACGCCACTGCTCTCCCCATCAGCCGCTGCCCCCCTCCATATGCCATCGCTTTCCCCATCAGCCGCTGCCCCCCTTCATACGCCACCGCTCTCCCCATCAGCCGCTGCCCCCCTTCATACGCCACCACTCTCCCCATCAGCCACAGCCCCCCTCCATCCGTCACCCAATACCCAAGATACCCAAGATATATATATATATATTCTGGATTATGGACGGCCACCGGAAGGGGGCAGCAAATTTGACGACTGCCCCGGGCGGCAAAAGCAGTAGCTATGCCACTGCAGGGGGTCATCAGTAGATCCCCGTTTATCATGACAACCCATTGGCACCCTGCAATCACGGCACGAGTGTGCCGATGGGAGCGTGGAATGACATGCCCTCCTGCCGGCAATAAACCTATGAAACGAGACCAATGAACGTAGCTCAAATAGCGAATACAGAAGTGTTTTCTCCAAATTCAGCAGAAAATCCCACTTTCCCTGACTACGGCAGAATCAGAATTATTCACCCCCTTCACGTCAAGAGTCTTTAGTACTTAGTAGAGCTCTTCTGGCTGTTATGACCGGCTGCAAACATGATGCATATCCAGACATCGGCTCCTGGCAGCGTTCCTGAGGAGCATTAGGCCATTCCTCATGGGTAATGGCCTCCAGGTCACTAATATTCTGGGGTTGTCAGAAGAGTGGTCCAAAAAAAGAGAAGAAATCATTGGATACAAGAAGAAACAAAGGCAATGAATGTTCAGGGAGGTGCAGATGGAAGCAGAGTTCACAAGTGCAAAAATATAGGAACATCGGCTCCACTACCCAAAAGCGGCAGAAACTGGTAACGGTCAGCAGCCACCACCATATTTCTGGGGAGGCCGTTCGTCAAATACCCTCGAGTGACAGCAAAAGTCCTATCTGGTGGCAGCACGGAGTTTACCTTTTGCACAATAAGGCATATACTTAATGCTGATGTTCACTATGCCACAAAAGTTTGGGGATTTTGTTCTGTGGAGCAATAAATCTACCTGGAACTTTTTAGGCCTATAAATCAGCAGTATGTCTGGAAAAGGAATAATGAAACTTGGCAGGGGCTCGATGAGGCCTACAGTGAAGCATGGTGGTGGCTTAGTGATACCTATTTACTCATGCATGGTGGGGGCTAGATGATGCCTACAGCAAAGCAAGGGGAGGGCTCAATGATATCTACAATGATTCATGACGAGGGCTCAGTGATACCTATAGTGAGGCATGCAGGGGGCTTGTTGATACCTACAGTGAAGCATGGTGGGGGCTCGGTGAGGTCTATAATGAAGCATTGTGGTGGCTCACTGATGCATATAGTGAAGCATGGCGGGGGCTCAGTGATGCATACAGTGAAAGATGATGGGGCTCGGTGATGTCTACAGTGAAGCATGGTTGGGGCTCAGTGATGTTTACAGTGAAGAATGGTGGTGGCTAGGTGGTGTCTACAGTGAAGCATGGAGGTGGCTCAGTGATTTCTATAGTAATGCATTGCGGGGGCTCAGTGATGCCTACAAGGTTTGGTGATGACTTCAGCGAAGCATGGAGGTGGCTCTATGATGAGTACAGTGAAACATGGCGAGAGCTTGGTGATGTCTACAGTGAAGCATGCTGGGGACTATAGTGATGCATGGCAGGAGCTTGATGATATCTACAGTAATGGATGGCGAGGGCTTGATGATACCTACAGTGATGCATGGCGGGAGCTTGGTGATACCTACAGTGATGCATGGCTGTGGATCACTAATGCCTGCCTACAGTGAAGCACAGCGGGGCTTAGTGATGTCTACAGTGAAGCATCAAGGTGGCTCACTGATGCCTATAGTGAAGCATGGCGGGGGCTCGGTGATGCTTACAGTGAAGCATGGAGGCGGCTCAGGGATGAGTACAGTGAAGTATGGAGGTGGCTTAGGAATGACTACTGTGAAGCATGGATTAGGGCTCGATTGTACGTAAAGTGAGGCATGGAGGTGGCTCTGTGATGCTCTGGAGTTGCTTTGCTTCCTCTGACACTGGAAATATACAGCAGGTGTAGGACAAGGTGAATTCAATTAAGTATCTCAGGAGAAAACTTCATGCCATCTGTGAGGAAGCTGAAGCTTGGGTGTCATTGGATTTAACAGGACGATAATCCCCGGCACACCTCGCAGTCCACCAAAGCTTAGATCCAGAAGAGGTCATAGAAGGCTGTAGAGTGGCCGTTACCTGACTTGACAACCATAGGAAATCTATGGTGGGATTTGAAGAAGACAGTTGCGAGCTGGAGGCCATTGCACAAGCCAGGGTTAAGATTCCTCAGAAATGGTGCCAAAGCTGGTGTCTGGCATACATTTACAGCAGGTCATAATAGCCAGAGGAGCTGTACCGGCAGGTGATAAATAACAGCCAGAGGAGCTGTACTAGCAGGTCATAACAGCCAGAGGAGCTGTACTAGCAGGTCATAACAGCCAGAGGAGCTGTACTAGCAGGTCATAACAGCCAGAGGAGCTGTACTAGCAGGTCATAACAGCCAGAGGAGCTGTACTAGCAGGTCATAACAGCCAGAGGAGCTGTACTAGCAGGTCATAACAGCCAGAGGAGCTGTACTAGCAGGTCATAACAGCCAGAGGAGCTGTACTAGCAGGTCATAACAGCCAGAGGAGCTGTACTAGCAGGTCATAACAGCCAGAGGAGCTGTACTAGCAGGTCATAACAGCCAGAGGAGCTGTATTAGTAGGTCATAACAGCCAGAGGAGCTGTACTAGCAGGTCATAAGAGCCAAAAGAGCTGTACTAGCAGGTCATAACAGCCAGAGGAGCTGTACTAGCAGGTCATAATAGCCAGAGGAGCTGTACTAGCAGGTCATAAGAGCTGTACCAGCAGGTTATAAACAGCCAGATGAGCTGTACTAGCAGGTGATAAATAACAGCCAGAGGAGTTGTACTAGCAGGTCATAACAGCCAGAGGAGCTGTACTAGCAGGTCATAACAGCCAGAGGAGCTGTACTAGCAGGTCATAACAGCCAGAGGAGCTGTACTAGCAGGTCATAACAGCCAGAGGAGCTGTATTAGTAGGTCATAACAGCCAAAAGAGCTGTACTAGCAGGTCATAACAGCCAGAGGAGCTGTACTAGCAGGTCATAATAGCCAGAGGAGCTGTACTAGCAGGTCATAACAGCCAGAGGAGCTGTACTAGCAGGTCATAACAGCCAGAGGAGCTGTACTAGCAGGTCATAACAGCCAGAGGAGCTGTACTAGCAGGTCATAACAGCCGGAGGAGCTGTACTAGCAGGTCATAACAGCCAGAGGAGCTGTACTAGCAGGTCATAACAGCCAGAGGAGCTGTACTAGCAGGTCATAACAGCCAGAGGAGCTGTACTAGCAGGTCATAACAGCCGGAGGAGCTGTACTAGCAGGTCATAACAGCCAGAGGAGCTGTACTAGCAGGTCATAACAGCCAGAGGAGCTGTACTAGCAGGTCATAACAGCCAGAGGAGCTGTACTAGCAGGTCATAACAGCCAGAGGAGCTGTACTAGCAGGTCATAATAGCCAGAGGAGCTGTATTAGCAGGTCATAACAGCCAGAAGAGCTGTACTAGCAGGTCATAACAGCCAGCGGAGCTGTACTAAGTAATGGAGACACTTGTCATGAAGTGGGTGAATAATTCTGAGACTGCAGTAGTCAGTAAATGTGGCATTTTATGCTGAATTTGGTGACACCACTTGCTATATTAGCTGTGTGGATCTATTTACATTGTTCCTGTTTGACTGGTTTACTGCAAACAGCACAAATATGTTTTGATTAGTATGCGTTATACCTTTATATTATACAAAGTCTTTATTGCCGTGTGTCCTTGTGTGTTTTTAAAGGGATATTGACTTCAAAGTAATCATTTAGAAAGAATCCAGCATTTAATTTTCGAACACCGGTAAGAAAACCAAGAAAGGCTCTCATTGGATAAAACAGAAGTGTTCTCCTTGGGGACAGGAACTTGGATAGAGAAAGATTTGCCAACTTGGTGCGCTCTGGAGGGCAGATGTTTTTTATAATTAGGACGGACCTGTCACAAGTCTGTCGCGCCCTGCTGAGACCTCGGGGGATCTGGGATCAGAAAAACACAGCATTTTATTTGATCACAGAGCCTCTTTAAAGCTCGCTGATTGTTTATCCTCTGAGTAGGAGCATATTTAATTCCATTCGGTTCTGAAGGGGTTAAGGTTTCGCTTCTATCCTGTGAAGATTGACTTGTAGCTGTTAATCTCAGCTGCAGCCACGCCCTTCTCCTATATAAACTCCTTTACTCTCTCCTATGCCGGCTATAGTTCATTCTATACTGACCATTTTGAAGGAGCCTGTCTCTGGAGAAGCTGAGGTGTTTGATTCAGTTGCAGCTGTGAAGTTTCCTGCTGAAGCTGAGGAGTGCTATTTGTTGTGTTTTTCCCTGTTTGTTTAATCTTCTTTGTGTTGTTTTATTGTAGTAGAATCATAGAACCATAGAATGTTAGAGTTAGAAGGGACCTCCTGGGTCAGCTGGTTCAACCCCTGCTCACAGCAGAATACCCTCTAGTAGTGAGACTAGTGTCTTGCTGGCCTTCACAGTAGTCAGGATGAGTTCAGGGCCAGTGAGGGCCTATGCACATGACGGCGCATGGGGGAAGGACCAGTTTAGGGATGTTTGGGAGTGACGGCACATGGGGGAAAGACCCGTCTAGGGAAATTGGGGAATGATGGCACATGGGGGAAGGACCCGTCAAGGGATGTTAGGGAATAATGGCGTATGGGGGAAGGACCCATCTAGAGATGTTGGGGAGTGATGGCGTATGGGGGAAGGATCTGTCTAGGGATGTTGGGGAATGACGGCGCATGGGGAAAGCACCCGTCTAGGGATGTTGGGGGAATGACGGCGCATGGGGGAAGGACCCATCTAGGGATGTTGGGGAATGACGGCGCATGGGGAAAGCACCCGTCTAGGGATGTTGGGGGAATGACGGCGCATGGGGGAAGGACCCATCTAGGGATGTTGGGGAATGACGGCGCATGGGGGAAGGACTCATCTAGGGATGTTGGGGAATGACGGCGCATGGGGGAAGGACCCATCTAGGGATGTTGGGGAATGACGGCGCATGGGGGAAGGACCCATCTAGGGATGTTGAGGAATGACGGCGCATGGGGGAAGCACCCGTCTAGGGATGTTGGGGAATGACGGCGCATGGGGAAAGCACCTATCTAGGGATGTTGGGGAATGATGGCGCATGGGGGAAGGACCCATCTAGAGATGTTGGGGAATGACGGCGCATGGGGGAAGGACCCGTCTAGGGATGTTGGGGGAATGACGGCGCATGGGGGAAGGACCCGTCTAGGGATGTTGGGGAGTGATGGCGCATGGGGAAAGGACCTGTTTAGGGATCTTGGGGAGTAACGGCACCGCAAGCACCTGTCTAGGGATGTTGGGAAGAGATGGCTCATGAGGGAAGGACCTGTTGAGGGATGTTGGGGAGTGACAGCACATGGGGGAAAGACCCATCTATGGATGTTGGGGAGTGATGGCTCATGGGGGAAGCACCCGTCTAGGGATGTTGGGGAGTGAAGGCGCATGGGGGAAAGACCCATCTATGGATGTTGGGGAGTGATGGCTCATGGGGGAAGCACCCGTCTAGGGATGTTGGGGAGTGACGGCTCATGGGGGAAAAGACCAGTCTAGGGATGTTGGGGAGTGATGGCTCATGGGGGAAAGGACCAGTCTAGGGATGTTGGGGAGTGATGGTGCATGGGGGAAGGACCTGTCTAGGAATGTTGGGAAATGATGGCGCATGGGGGAAGCACCAGTCTAGGGATGTTGGGGAGTGATGGCTCATGGGGGAAAGGACCAGTCTAGGGATGTTGGGGAGTGATGGTGCATGGGGGAAGGACCTGCCTAGGGATGTTGGGAAATGATGGCGCATGGGGGAAAGACCTGTCTAGGGATGTTGGGGAGTGATGGTGCATGGGGGAAGCACCAGTCTAGGGATGTTGGGGAGTGACGGCACCTGGGGAAGCACCCGTCTAGGGATGTTGGGGAGTGATGGTGCATGGGGGAAGGACCTGTCTAGGGATGTTGGGAAATGATGGCGCATGGGGGAAGCACCCGTCTAGGGATGTTGGGGAGTGCAGGGATCAGATTGAGGTGAGTGTTACAAGGTCACCCCCTTTCCCGCACCCTATCGTCAGGATCTTCCATCGTATTCTTCCTTTCTGTTGTGCCGCTCACCTGGCGTCCCCTTGCATCCGGCGTGACAGCACCCATATTAATGGTTGGGGCAATTTAATACCAGTTTTTATCCATCCCCTAAATGTGCATCTGGATGTCGAAATTCCTTCTAATGACAAAGCATCAAGATACCATCCAAAAGCGCGGCTTTTCACATTACAGCAGACTTTGGCGGTAACTGTCAGTTTGGAGGTCTCCCTTTTGCAAAATCGCACATAATACCCATGGTTTTATAGCAAATCACGGACTCGGCTCTGCTACATTTGACAGATCGCCTCTGCGCCTACTTTGAAATGTAAAACAGAAAATGATCTCTTGGATAAAAATCTGCCCGTAAAGGCGACGGCGGCGGCAGCGAGATCAGTGACCTAGAACGCGCCATCCATCAGCTGCTCAATTGGATACATCTAATATATCGTATAATATGGCGTTAATGACTTCTATCCAATGTCATGTGCACCGAGCGCCGACCGGATCATTTCTCAGGGTGAAATTATAGTTATCAGCTATGGGGGGTGCAGAGTATAAGATATTCGTGGCCCGGGTGCAAAAAGGCTCCAGATACTCATGGCACATGCGGCCAGTGACAGGAGGAACAGTATAAGAAGAGAGGTGCGGGTGACAGCAGGAAGGTCAGTGACAGGAGGAACAGTATAAGAAGAGAGGTGTGTGTGACAGCAGGAAGGTCAGTGACAGGAGGAGCAGTATAAGAAGAGAGGTGTGTGTGACAGCAGGAAGGTCAGTGACAGGAGGAACAGTATAAGAAGAGAGGTGTGGGTGACAGCAGGAAGGTCAGTGACAGGAGGAGCAGTATAAGAAGGGAGGTGTGGGTGACAGCAGGAAGGTCAGTGACAGGAGGAACAGTATAAGAAGAGAGGTGCGGGTGACAGCAGGAAGGTCAGTGACAGGAGGAGCAGTATAAGAAGAGAGGTGTGGGTGACAGCAGGAAAGTCAGTGACAGGAGGAACATTAAAAGAAGATAGATGTGTGTGACAGCAGGAAGGTCAGTGACAGGAGGAACAGTATAAGAAGGGAGGTGCGGGTGACAGCAGGAAGGTCAGTGACAGGAGGAGCAATATAAGGAGAGAGGTGTGGGTGACAGCAGGAAGGTCAGTGACAGGAGGAACAGTATAAGAAGGGAGGTGCGGGTGACAGCAGGAAGGTCAGTGACAGGAGGAGCAATATAAGAAGGAACGTGTGTGTGACAGCAGGAAGGTCAGTGACAGGAGGAACAGTATAAGAAGAGAGGTGCGGGTGACAGCAGGAAGGTCAGTGACAGGAGGAGCAGTATAAGAAGAGAGGTGTGGGTGACAGCAGGAAAGTCAGTGACAGGAGGAACAGTAAAAAAAGAGAGATGCGGGTGACAGCAGGAAGGTCAGTGACAGGAGGAGCAGTATAAGAAGAGAGGTGTGGGTGACAGCAGGAAGGTCAGTGACAGGAGGAACAATAAAAGAAGAGAGGTGCAAGTGACAGCAGGAAGGTCAGTGACAGGAGGAACAGTATAAGGAGAGAGGTGCAAGTGACAGCAGGAAGGCCAGTGACAGGAGGAGCAGTATAAGAAGGGAGGTGTGGGTGACAGCAGGAAGGTCAGTGACAGGAGGAGCAATATAAGAAGAGAGCTGTGGGTGACAACAGGAAGGCCAATGACAGGAGGAGTAGTAGGCTTTTTAACCTGAGTAGAGACATTTAGGTAGGGACCCAGCAAAGAGATACGCCTTGATGTTGGCTGCTGGGCTCACATAAAACTGACCTTTTTATGTGCCAAGTGTTTCAATTTTTATATGTATTTCCTTAGCAGTAACACATGTCCAAGTTCCTATATTGAATGTCTGTATACCTTAGCGTCTCAGAGTGCAGCTGTATATTTGTTAGAGCGTATTTCCTGTTCAGTTTTCACCTATTCACATTTGTCTGTTAGGAAATTACTTCAGTTTTCTCATTTTAGATTATAGGGTCATGCCTTTTGGCTGAGCACTCCTTCTCATAAGCTTAAGGTGATATTTAATCCCGCCTTCCTATAAAATTGAAGGCTTTTCAACCCAGGTAGACATTTAGGTAGGGACCTGGCAAAGAGATACGCCTTGACGCTGGCTGTTAGGCTCATAAAAACTGGCCTTTTTATGCCCAAAATGACCCAATTTTTATATGTATGTCCTTAGCAGTAATGAATGTCCAAATTCCTACATTCAATGTTTTCATACCTTATCGTCTCAGAGTGCAGCTGTATATTTGTTAGAGTGTATTTCCTGTTCAGTTTGCACCTATTCACATTTGTCTGTTTGGAAGTGCCACACATTTAAAGGATGGGAAACGTGACCCCATAAACCAGAACTGTCTGGAGCCTGCTATGGACGTAGGAGCCGGCCATGTTTCTTCTTCCTTCCCCCCCCCCCATAGCGTTTCCTATCAGAGTTAACCTTAATAATGTCATTAATAATGAAGCCCACCCGCTCGCTTATTTATTGGCACCGGACCCTTGTACTGGGGTTTCCTACAGTTTTCTCCGCAGGATAATTGGCTTCCTATAAAATTGTCCCCAGTGTGAAAGCCAGAGATAGAGAAAATTATCTGCGAGGACCACAGGGGAGACGGACTGATGAGACGGTGCGATACCACCGCACAATAATGGCAGAAGAACACCATAAATAGGTGTATAATGAGGTTCTGCAGCAGCTTAAACATGTGTAATGAGGTTCTGCAGCAGATTAAGTGTGTATTATAAGGTTCTGCAGCAACTTAAACATATAATATGAGGCTCTGCAGCAACTGAGATGTGTATTAAGAGGTTCTGCAGCAGCTGAGGTGTGTATTATGAGGTTCTGCAGCTGAGGTGTGTATTAAGAGTTTCTACAGCAGCTGAGGTGTGTGTATTATGAGGTTCTGCCACAGGTAAGGTGTGTATTATGAGGTTCTGTAGTAGCTGAGGTGTGCATTATGAGGTTCTGTAGTAGCTGAGGTGTGCATTATGAGGTTCTGTAGTAGCTGAGGTGTGCATTATGAGGTTCTGTAGTAGCTGAGGTGTGCATTATGAGGTTTTGTAGTAGCTGAGGTGTGCATTATGAGGTTTTGTAGTAGCTGAGGTGTGCATTATGAGGTTCTGCAGCAGCTGAGGTGTGTACGATTAGGTTCTGTAGTAGCTGAGGTGTGCATTATGAGGTTCTGTAGTAGCTGAGGTGTGCATTATGAGGTTCTGTAGTAGCTGAGGTGTGTACGATTAGGTTCTGTAGTAGCTGAGGTGTGCATTATGAGGTTCTGTAGTAGCTGAGGTGTGCATTATGAGGTTCTGTAGTAGCTGAGGTGTGTATTATGAGGTTCCGCAGAAGCTGAGGTGCGTATGTGTATCATAAGGTTCTGCAGCAGCTGAGGTATTTATGATGTTTTGCAGTATCTGCAACACAAAAATTTAGAATCTACAGCACAGCTGCTGAATAACCTCTTTTTTTTTTAAGAATAGTTTAAAGTGTGTTTGATTCTGGAAAAAAAAAAACTACCTGCTGAAATAAATCCATAACAGACCCTGACTAAAGAGATCAGAGGCAACGGCGCAGCGCCCCCTACCTCTTTATAGTGGTAGGAGATGTGGAGCTGTGATGTCATAAACCATCAGGGCGGAGGGCAATTATGGCAGGACCGCATTGGCAATTTGTTGGGAGTCGGGACTCGGCCTGGTGGCATGAGGGGCTTGAGATGGGAACATGGGAGGGGGAGATGGGAACATGGGTGGAGGGGTGAGATGGGAATATGGGTGGGGGGTAGAGATGGGAACATGGGTGGAGGGGTGAGATGGGAATATGGGTGGGGGGTAGAGATGGGAACATGGGTGGAGGGCTTCAGATGGGAACATGGGTGGGGGGTGTAATGGGAACATGGGTGGGGGGTGGAATGGGAACATGGGTGGGGGGAGAGATGGGAACATGGGAGGAGGGGTGAGATGGGAACATGGGAGGAGGGGTGAGATGGGAATATGGGTGGGGGGAGAGATGGGAACATGGGTGGGGGGAGAGATGGGAACATGGGTGGGGGGCGAGATGGGAACATGGGTGGGGGGCGAGATGGGAACATGGGTGGGGGGCGAGATGGGAACATGGGTGGAGGGGGGGGGAGATGGGAATATTGGAACATGGGTGGGGGATGAGATGGGAACATGGGTGGGGGGTGAGGTGCGAACATGGGTGGGGGGTGAGGTGCGAACATGGGTGGGGGGTGAGGTGCGAACATGTGTGGGTAGGAGAGATGGGAACATGGGTGGGGAGGATGGGAACATTGGAACATGGGTGGGGGGTGAGATGGGACCATGGGTGGGGGGATATTGGTATATGGGAACATGGGTGGGGGGAGAGATGGGAACATGGGTGGGGGGAGAGATGGGAACATGAGTGGGGGTGAGATGGGAACATGGGTGGGGGAAGGGAGAAAACTATCAAATCCCCCCAATTATCATAGCTCTTACATAGGCTGAATACATTCTTACCTCCTTCTCTCCACAGATATGGCTGACGGTAGATGCAGAGGCCGGGCTGGTCGAGGGTCCCAGTACGGAGACCACCCCTTTGGGTAAAATTTGACACACTGTTGGAAAAAAAAGAAAAAATAAAAAAAAACATAAAATCAGCAAAATGAAGGCCAAATAACTGTGACAACTGTCTTATCCTCCCGCTCCCCACCTCCCCCCATCCCATGTTTATGAGATGGACCTCCGAACGTCAGCAGAGGCGGTGGTGCTGGCGGTAACGGCTGTCCGTCCATTATATCCACCTCATTAGCTTCCCCTCGCTTTCCATTCCTTTTTCTCATAGGTTATTGAACATTCATTTCCCGCGGCCGCGGCTTTACATTACGGAGGGCGCTCCCTCTGATTAAATCCGGGGGTCCGGGTCATGTTTGATAATTGTGTCCCATGCATTCTATCCTCGGATCACCCGCCTCCACGGTCCTCTAATACCCGACACTCGGCAAACACCGCTCAGGACAGAACACGCTCATTAGGGGCTTAATTTACACAGTGAGGGACATTTATTTCGTCATTTAAGAAAAAAGGGAAAATGCTAATTGTATAAATAAAAAAAATAAAAAAAAAAGAAAGGAGGATAAGTCGCTCACGGCACCGGCCGCACTTAGAAATTCTGTCACCGCAGCATTTTGTTAAAGGGTTTTTCGTTTGGCGAAATAGGAAAATGTCTCGCTCCTGATCCCTTAGTTTAGGATAATTGAATTGTAATTGTTAAACTGCTAATCGCCGGCTTCCAAGGCAAGTCACAGCGTAGCGGTCTGCGGTATTATCCTGCAGGGTGTGGGAAGAGACGGGTCACACGTTCCGGTGTGGATCCCGCTCCGAAACCCTCATCATGCTGCTCAAGGAAAAAGGGATTTTTTTGTGACCTGATTTATATGTATCGTGGATAAGCTTCCATGACAGGGGAAAAAATCATCCAAAATTACACGCGGAAAAGCCACAATTTAATGGGGATGATCCTTAAGAAGATTTGTCAAGATCCAGATTGCAGAAGATTTCCAAGGATTGCGGTAATTGTCATGCACTTTGCCACTGAGGACTGCTTCCATCTGCCTGCTCTGCACGAACCTGCTGACAAACCTAGCTCTGCACAAACCTCCTGGCAAATCTAGCTCTGCATGAACCTCCTGACAAACCTAGCTCTGCATGAACCTCCTGGCAAATGTAGCTCTGCACGAATTTCCTTGCAAACCTAGCTCTGCACAAACCTATGGCTAACCTAGCTCTGCATGAACCTCCTGACAAACCTAGCTATGCACGAACCTCCTGACAAACCTAGCTCTGCATAAACCTCCTGAGAAACCTAGCTCTGCACGAACCTCCTGACAAACCTAGCTCTGCACGAACCTCCTGACAAACCTAGCTCTGCACGAACCTCCTGACAAACCTAGCTCTGCATAAACCTCCTAACAAACCTAGCTCTGCACAAACCTCCTGACAAACCTAGCTCTGCACAAACCTCCTGGCAAATCTAGCTCTGCATGAACCTCATGACAAGCCTAGCTCTGCACGAACCTCCTGGCAAATCTAGCTCTGCAAGAACCTCCTGACAAACCTAGCTCTGCACAAACCTCCTGATAAACCTAGCTCTGCATGAACCTCCTGGCTAACCTAGCTCTGCATGAACGTACTGGCAAACCTAGCTCTGCACAAACCTACTGGCAAACCTAGCTCTGTATAAACCTACTGGCAAACCTAGCTCTGTATGAACCTCCTGGCAAACCTAGCTCTGCACAAACCTACTGGCAAACCTAGTTCTGATGAACCCCCTGGCAAACCTAGCTCTGTATGAACGTCCTGGGAAACCTAGCTCTGCACGAACCTCCTGACAAACCTAGCTCTGCACAAACCTCCTGATAAACCTAGCTCTGTATAAACGTCCTGGGAAACCTAACTCTGCACAAACCTCCTAACAAACCTAGCTCTGCCCAAACCTCCTGGCAAACCTAGCTCTGCAGAAACCTCCTGACAAACCTAGCTCTGCTACAACATAGACGGTTAAATCTACTATACCTCTGGCCAGTTTTGCCTTGACTCTATAACAAACCCAGCTCTCCTACACCACTGGCAAGTTCTAACCTGGATCGTGTGGCAATCCCAGCTCTGCTATAACACTACGTAACTATGTTATACCTCTAGCCAGTTCTGCCTTGCATCTTTTGACAAGCCCATCTCTGCTACATTGCTGGTGAGTGCTGACCTGGACATTGTGACAAAACCAGCTTTGCTTTAACACTAGGTAACTCTGCTATACCTCTAGCCAGTTCTGGTTGGGAACCTCTGACAAACCCAGCTCTGCTACAATGCTGGTTTTCAGTTTTGCTGGATAAATCTGCTATCCTGCTGGCAAATTCTGCCTCGGATCTTATGACAAACCAAGCTCTGCTATAACACTAGGCAACTTTGTTATACTGCTGTACTGTTTTATAGCTTGTGATAAACCCAGTTCTGCTACAACACTGGGTAGCTCTGCTACACTGCTAAGAAATTCTGGCTTAGACCTTATGTCAAAACAAGCTCTGCTACAAAACTTGGTGACCGTGCTGTACTGCTGGGCAGTTTTGGTTTTTACATTGTGATAAACCAAGCTCTGCTATAACAATTGGTAACTGCTACACTGCTGTCCACCATGTTTATTAGATACTAGAAGGTGGCCCGATTCTACGCATCGGGTATTCTAGAATTTACGTATTGTGTAGTTCATGTATGATTTTTGTTATATATATATATAGATGTTGTTGTGTGTAGTTACCAAGTGTTTGTGTAGGGCGCTGTACATGTTCTGAGTGTCGCGGGGGGTGAGAGCGGTGTTGTATGTGTGTTGCGTGTGTTGCGTTGTTTGTGGAGCGCTGTGTGTCTGTAGCGTTGTGTGTGTGTGTGTGTTGTGCGGTTTGTGTGGGTGTGGTGTGTTTTGGGGGGAGGTATGTTTTGAGCAATGTGTGTGTTGTGCAGTATGTGCGTATATTTGTGTGTGCAGCGTTGTCTGTGTGGGTGTCTGTGTAGGGCGTTGTTTGTGATTCCTAGTGTGTGTGTGTTGTGCAGTGCGCGTGTGTGTGTGTGTTGGGGGGAGGTGTGCACCTCCCATCGTGCTCCATCCGCCATGCTGCGCACTTGCAAACGTGCTCCATCCGCCATGCTGCGCACTCCTAAACGTGCTCCATCCGCCATGCTGCGCACTCCCAAACGTGCTCCATCCCCCATGCTGCGCACTCCTAAACGTGCTCCATCCGCCATGCTGCGCACTCCCAAACGTGGTCCATCCGCCATGCTGCGCACTTCTAAACGTGCTCCATCCGCCATGCTGCGCACTCCCAAACGTGCTCCATCCGCCATACTGCGCACTCCCGATCGTGCACCATCCGGCATGCTGCGCACTCCCAAACGTGCTCCATCCGCCATGCTGCGCACTCCCAAACGTGCTCCATCCGCCATGCTGCGCATTCTCAAACGTGCTCCATCCGCCATGCTGCGCACTCCCAAACGTGCTCCAGTGCGCAGTATGGCGGATGGAGCACGTTTGGGAGTGCGCAGCATGGCGGATGGAGCACGTTTGGGAGTGCGCAGCATGGCGGATGGACCACGTTTGGGAGTGCGCAGCATGGCGGATGGACCACGTTTGGGAGTGCGCAGCATGGGGGATGCAGCACGATGGGGAGTGCGCAGTATGGCGGATGGAGCACGTTTGCTCAGCCTCTCTCCTTCCAGCCTCCCTCAGCATCAGCCTCCCCTCCTCAGCCTTCCTGAGGATCAGCCTCTCTCGTCCCAGCCTCCTTCCTCCCAGCCTTCCCATCCCAGCCTCCTTCAGCATCAGCATTCCCCTCTTCCCCATGATCAGCGTCTGTGCTCCCAGCCTCCTCCAGCACGGCCTGGTCCTCTGCCGACACTCACACACCCGATCGCATCCACTCACACACACACCCGATCGCATCCACTCACACACACAACCGATCGCATCCACTCACACACACACCCGATCGCATCCACTCACACACACACCCGATCGCATCCACTCACACACACCCGATCGCATACACTCACACACACCCGATCGCATCAACTCACACACACACCCGATCGCATCCACTCACACACACCCGATCGCATCCACTCACACACACCCGATCGCATCCACTCACACACACCCGATCGCATCCACTCACACACACCCGATCGCATACACTCACACACACCCGATCGCATCCACTCACACACACACCCGATCGCATACACTCACACACACCCGATCGCATACACTCACACACACCCGATCGCATCCACTCACACACACCCGATCGCATCCACTCACACACACCCGATCGCATCCACTCACACACACACCCGATCGCATACACTCACACACACCCGATCGCATACACTCACACACACCCGATCGCATACACTCACACACACCCGATCGCATACACTCACACACACCCGATCGCATACACTCACACACACACCCGATCGCATACACTCACACACACCCGATCGCATACACTCACACACACCCGATCGCATACACTCACACACACCCGATCGCATACACTCACACACACACCCGATCGCATCCACTCACACACACCCGATCGCATCCACTCACACACACCCGATCGCATCCACTCACACACACAGACACTGACGATATCGCACATACGCGCTCATACTCACAACATCCGGGGATATCACATGCTTCTGGCCATGTGATCCTCCGTCAGGTCCTGGAAGATCACAACAGCACATTTTCGCCGCCGAGAAGCAAGCGATATCCCAGGATGTTGTGAGTATGTGGATGCGATGTGAGGTGTGTGTGAGGTGTGTGTGAGGTGTGTGTAAGAGTGAGTGTGAGTGTGATCTGATGTGTGTGTATGTTTGTGTGTGTGCGTGTGGATCTTCTGGCGCAGCAGGACCTTGATGGGCTTGATACCAACGTATCCACACCACTCCCACCACTGCCGTGCGAGCGGGGGCCGGGGGGGGGAGGGGGGGGGGGGAGGGAGTACAGTACTCACCTCCGTGACAGCGCTTGTAACCATGCGAGCATGGTTAGCAACGTATCCACACCAGTCCTGTGCGAGCGGGGGCGGGGGCGGGGGCGGGGGGGGGAGGGGGGGGGGGTGGGCAGGGAGTACCGTACTCACCTCCGTGACAGCCGTGTCAGTTCGAGAAATGCGCGGGAGGAGGGAGGGGGTGGGGCCAGAGCTAACGTGCATTGCGTGAGGGGGGCGGGGCGTGGCGTGGCCGAATTGCCAATGCCTGCAGGGTGCCGGGGCGAGAGGCCAATCTGTGGGGGGGGCGGAGCCTGGGCGAGCGGCTGGCCAATCCGTGTGGGGGCGCAGCCTGGGCGAGCGGCCAATCCGTGTGGGGGGGCGGGGCCATGGCGAGCCCAGCGGCCAATCAGCTTTGTGTCACCGTAAGGACACAATTTTGGAGCATGACAGACAGACAGACAGATAGACAGACAGACAGACAGACAGACAGACAGAATAAGGCAATTATATATATAGATAATACCGGAGATAACAGGAGTGCTAAAGGTAAAAAGAGGCTGCTCACACTGCTGTCCGCCATGTCTATTAGATATAATACCGGAGATAACAGGAGTGCTAAAGGTAAAAAGAGGCTGCTCACACTGCTGTCCGCCATGTCTATTAGATATAATACCGGAGATAACAGGAGTGCTAAAGGTAAAAAGAGGCTGCTCACACTGCTGTCCACCATGTTTATTAGATATAATACCGGAGATAACAGGAGTGCTAAAGGTAAAAAGAGGCTGCTCACACTGCTGTCCGCCATGTCTATTAGATATAATACCGGAGATAACAGGAGTGCTAAAGGTAAAAAGAGGCTGCTCACACTGCTGTCCGCCATGTCTATTAGATATAATACCGGAGATAACAGGAGTGCTAAAGGTAAAAAGAGGCTGCTCACACTGCTGTCCACCATGTTTATTAGATATAATACCGGAGATAACAGGAGTGCTAAAGGTAAAAAGAGGCTGCTCACACTGCTGTCCACCATGTTTATTAGATACTAGAAGGTGGCCCGATTCTACGCATCGGGTTTCTAGAATTTATGTATTGTGTAGTTCATGTATGATTTTTGTTATATATATATATATATATATATATATATATATATATATATATATATATATAGATGTTGTTGTGTGTAGTTACCAAGTGTTTGTGTAGGGCGCTGTACATGTTCTGAGTGTCGCGGGGGGTGAGAGCGGTGTTGTATGTGTGTTGCGTGTGTTGCGTTGTTTGTGGAGCGCTGTGTGTCTGTAGCGTTGTGTGTGTGTTGTGCGGTTTGTGTGGGTGTGGTGTGTTTTGGGGGGAGGTATGTTTTGAGCAATGTGTGTGTTGTGCAGTATGTGCATATATTTGTGAGTGCAGCGTTGTCTGTGTGTGTGGGTGTCTGTGTAGGGCGTTGTTTGTGATTCCTAGTGTGTGTGTGTTGTGCAGTGCGCGTGTGTGTGTGTGTTGGGGGGAGGTGTGCACCTCTCATCGTGCTCCATCCTCCATGCTGCGCACCCCCCATCGTGCTGCATCCCCCATGCTGCGCACTCCCAAACGTGCTCCATCCGCCATGCTGCGCACTCCCAAACGTGGTCCATCCGCCATGCTGCGCACTCCCAAACGTGCTCCATCCGCCATACTGCGCACTCCCCATCGTGCTGCATCCCCCATGCTGCGCACTCCCAAACGTGCTCCATCCGCCATGCTGCGCACTCCCCATCGTGCTCTATCCCCCATGCTGCACACTCCCAAACGTGCTCCATCCGCCATGCTGCGCACCCCCTATCATGCTCCATCCGCCATGCTGCGCACTCCTAAACGTGCTCCACCCGCCATGCTGCGCACTCCCAAACGTGCTCCATCCGCCATGCTGCGCACTCCCAAACGTGCTCCATCCGCCATGCTGGGCACTCCCAAACGTGGTCCATCCGCCATGCTGCGCACTCCCAAACGTGCTCCATCCGCCATGCTGCGCACTCCCAAACGTGCTCCATCCGCCATACTGCGCACTCCCCATCGTGCACCATCCGGCATGCTGCGCACTCCCAAACGTGCTCCATCCGCAATGCTGCGCACTCCCAAACGTGCTCCATCCGCCATGCTGCGCACTCCCAAACGTGCTCCATCCGCCATGCTGCGCACTCCCAAACGTGCTCCATCCGCCATGCTGCGCACTCCCAAACGTGCTCCATCCGCCATGCTGCGCACTCCCAAACGTGCTCCATCCGCCATGCTGCGCACTCCCAAACGTGCTCCATCCGCCATGCTGCGCACTCCCAAACGTGCTCCATCCGCCATGCTGCGCACTCCCAAACGTGCTCCATCCGCCATGCTGCGCACTCCCAAACGTGCTCCATCCGCCATACTGCGCACTCCCAAACGTGCTCCATCCGCCATACTGCGCACTCCCCATCGTGCACCATCCGGCATGCTGCGCACTCCCAAACGTGCTCCATCCGTCATGCTGCGCACTCCCAAACGTGCTCCATCCGTCATGCTGCGCACTCCCAAACGTGCTCCATCCGCCATGCTGCGCACTCCCAAACGTGCTCCATCCGCCATGCTGCGCACTCCCCCATCATGCTCCATCCGCTTGGGAGTGCGCAGCATGCCGGATGGTGCACGATGGGGAGTGCGCAGTATGGCGGATGGAGCACGTTTGGGAGTGCGCAGTATGGCGGATGGAGCACGTTTGGGAGTGCGCAGCATGGCGGATGGACCACGTTTGGGAGTACGCAGCATGGCGGATGGACCACGTTTGGGAGTGCGCAGCATGGCGGATGGACCACGTTTGGGAGTGCGCAGCATGGGGGATGCAGCACGATGGGGAGTGCGCAGTATGGCGGATGGAGCACGTTTGCTCAGCCTCTCTCCTTCCAGCCTCCCTCAGCATCAGCCCCCCTCTCCCAGCCTTCCCCAAGATCAGCCTCTCTGCTCCCAGCCTCCTCCAGCACGCTGTGCTCCTCTGCCGACACTCACCCACACCCGATCGCATCCACTCACCCACACAACCGATCGCATCCACTCACACACACAACCGATCGCATCCACTCACACACACACCCGATCGCATACACTCACACACACAACCGATCGCATCCACTCACCCACACAACCGATCGCATCCACTCACACACACCCGATCGCATACACTCACACACACAGACACTGACGATATTGCACATACGCGCTCATACTCACAACATCCGGGGATATCACATGCTTCTGGCCATGTGATCCTCCCTCAGGTCCTGGAAGCTCACAGCACAGTATCGCCGCCGAGAAGCAAGCGATATCCCAGGATGTTGTGAGTATGTGGATGCGATGTGATGTGTGAGGTGTGTGTGAGTGTGATCTGATTTGTGTGTGTGTGTGTGCTGTTATGTGTGGGCTGTTATGTTATGTATGTTCCGCAGCTGCAGGACCTTGATGTGTGGATGCGATGTGATGTGTGTGTGATGTGTGTGTGATGTGAGAGTGAGTGGGAGCCGGTGTACACTGGTAACTATGATACACATCGGGTAACTAAGGGACCTTAGTTACCCGATGTGTATAATGGTTACCAGCTTTCACGGCCTCCGTTAAGATCCCAGCATCGCAAGGTTATGTCTGGCGCTGCCGGGATCCTGACGGAGCCGGTGTAGAAGCAAGCGATATCCCAGCATGTTGTGATGTGTGGATGTGATGTGTGAGGTGTGTGTGAGAGTGAGTGTGATCTGATGTGTGTGTACTCACCTGGGAATCGGAGCCCCGTGTCAGTTGGGCCACAGCGAGCGTGCATTGCGTGAGGGGGGCGGGGCCTGCAGAGAGCCGGGGCGAGAGGCCAATCCGTGTGGGGGGGCGGGGCCATGGCGAGCCCAGCGGCCAATCAGCTTTGTGTCACCGTAAGGACACAATTTCGGAGCATGACAGACAGACAGATAGACAGACAGACAGACAGACAGACAGACAGAATAAGGCAATTATATATATAGATAATACCGGAGATAACAGGAGTGCTAAAGGTAAAAAGAGGCTGCTCACACTGCTGTCCGCCATGTCTATTAGATATAATACCGGAGATAACAGGAGTGCTAAGGTAAAGAGTCTGCTCACACTGCTGTCCACCATGTCTATTAGATGTAATACTGGAGATAACAGGAGTGCTAAGGTAAAGAGTCTGCTCACACTGCTGTCCACCATGTCTATTAGATGTAATACTGGAGATAACAGGAGTGCTAAGGTAAAGAGTCTGCTCACACTGCTGTCCACCATGTCTATTAGATATAATACTGGAGATAACAGGAGTGCTAAGGTAAGAAGAGGCTGCTCACACTGCTGTCCACCATGTCTACTAGATATAATACTGGAGATAACAGGAGTGCTAAGGTAAAAAGAGTCTGCTCACACTGCTGCCCACCATGTTTATTAGATGTAATACTGGCGATACAAGGAGTGGTAAGGTAAGAAGAGTCTGCTCACACTGCTGTCCACCATGTCTATTAGATATACTACTGGATATATTAGCGGTGCTAAAGTAAGAAGAGTTTGCTCACACTGCTGTCCACCATGTCTATTAGATATAATACTGGAGATACCAGGGGTGCTAAGGTAAAAGGAATCTGCTCACACTGATGTCCCCCATGTCTATTAGATATAACACTGGAGATATTAGGTGTGCTAAGGAAAGAAGAGGCTGCTTACACTGCTGTCCACCATGTCTATTAGATCTAATGAGATACCAGAGGTGTTAAGAGGAGGCTGCTCACACTGCTGTTCACCATATCTATGCATTTTAATACAGGAGATACAAGGGGTTCTACAGTAAGAAGATTTAAGCCAGTGGGGCTTAGCCAAGAGGCTGCTAACACTGATGTCCACCAGGTATATCTGATTTAATACTGGAGATATCAAGGGTGCTGATGCAAGAGGTGGCTGCTCACAACTGCTGTCAACCCATTCTAGCTGGCTGATCGAATACTGGAGATATCATGGGTGCTGAGGTAAGAAGAGGCCACTCATACTGCTGTCCACCCTGTCTATCTGATCTAATACTGGAGATACCAGGGGTGCTGAGGTTAGAAGAGGTTGCTCACCCTGTCTATCTCATCTAATACTGGAGACAATAGATGTCCTGAGGTAAGAAGAGGCTGCTCACACTGCTGTCGACCCAGTCTATTTGATCGAATACTGGAGATATCAGGGGTGCTGAGGTAAGAGGAGGCGGCCGACATTGCTGTCCACCCTGCCTAGCTGATCTAATACTGGAGATACCAGGGGAGCTGAGGTATGAAGAGGCTGCTCACACGGCTGTCCATCTTGTCTATCTGATTGAATACTGGAGATACCAAGGGAGCTGAGTTAAGAAGAGGCTGCTCACACTGCAGTCCACCATGTCTATTAGATATAATACTGGAGATAACAGGAGTGCTAAGGTAAAAAGAGTCTGCTCACACTGCTGCCCACCATGTTTATTAGATGTAATACTGGCGATACAAGGAGTGGTAAGGTAAGAAGAGTCTGCTCACACTGCTGTCCACCATGTCTATTAGATATACTACTGGAGATATTAGCGGTGCTAAAGTAAGAAGAGTTTGCTCACACGGCTGTCC
>NW_027442871.1:0-73440 GCF_048569485.1 Anomaloglossus baeobatrachus
CCTAACTTTAAAGACAGATATTACACCAAATGGGTCCATAGCACCAACCCAGAGTCAAAATCAAAAGGGGTGTCTATAGGCATCCATAAAGCCCTGGTGCACACGGTTCTGGACACGAGAGTGGACACTGAGGGAAGATTCATTTTTCTGAAAATTAATGTTAATTCATCTATCTTTACCATTGTCAATTGGTATTTACCAAACAGAGATCCGGCGACGTCCTGCTCCTCTCTCCTGTCATCATTGGATGAATTCGCAGAAGGGACCGTGATCGTGGGTGGCGATTTAAACTTCACTTTGGACCCTAAGGTAGATACAACTTCGGACACAATTTTCTCTCTCTCAGAAAGCTAACAAAAGTTAAACGCTCAATACAAGAGCTTCGATTGGTAGATGTGTGGAGAACGTTACACCCAGTGGAGCGTGACTACACATACTTCTCCCCGGCTCACTCCTCGTACAGCCGCATAGACCTGTTTCTTGTGAGCCAAAAGGCTCTGACTTGGCAGATACAGGCCTCTATAGGCAGTATATCCTGGTCTGACCACGCTCCTATATTCCTGAGCCTTACTATCCCAGATGGGGCAGGGAGGCCGTGGTCTTGGCGGCTGAACGATAGTCTGCTTGGGGATCAGGGGTGCATGAAGGATCTACAGAACACGATTGATGAATTTTTAGAAATACACTCAGAAGACCCCACAGCCCTTCCCGTGCAGTGGGAGGCACTTAAATGTGTGTCGAGAGGGGTTTTGATCAAACATGGGGCTAGGCTTAAGAGAGAGAGAGCCCAAACCATTTTGTCCCTACTTCAGAATATTTCAGATCTGGAAAGGGCCCATAAGAAGACATTATCACCTTTGACACTGGCGGAGCTAGTCAAAAATAGAGAGGAGCTTAAATCGATTCTCGACCGACAGTATGAGCGACATAGGACTAGAATAAAAAGATTCCTCTATGAGTATGCAGATAAATGTGGTAGACCACTAGCTAGGATTCTACACCCTAGGGGAGACCCCAGCCACATTCCCATGATTAAACAAGCAGACGGCTCTTCGACTCAGAACCCAACTCTCATCGCGGAACAGTTCCAAAAGTATTATAGAGACCTATATAACATAAAGGGCAAATTTGGAGACATGCCACATGACGCATTAGAAAATAAAATAAACGACTACGTATCCAGAACGGCCCTACCGGTTATACCCAGCGCTGAGGTTGAAAATTTAGAGACGGACTTTACAGAAGCAGAAGTGGCATCTATCATTAAAGAATCTCCCTCAGGCAAAAGTCCGGGTCCAGATGGGTTCACCCCTAAATTTTATAAAATATTCCAAACTCAGCTATCCCCGTTCTTGACTAAAGTATTTAATTCCATCTCAGAAAATTCCCAATGGGTGGCGCAATCTCTCGAAGCCCATATATGTGTTCTCCCCAAACCGGGGAAGGATCACATGTTAGTTACAAATTACAGACCCATTTCACTGATCAATCTAGACCTAAAACTTTTTTCTAAAGCCTTAGCCAACAGACTTGCTCCTTCCTTGCCCGGGATAATACACACAGATCAAGTGGGGTTCGTACAAGGTCGGGAGGCGCGTGACAATACCAACAAACTGTTCCTCCTGATGACTCGGTCGAGGGCTCATTCTCTTCCCATGTGTTTACTCTCAGTGGATGCGGAGAAGGCCTTTGACCGGGTCAGTTGGAATTTCATGATGGCCGCTCTAAAGCAGGTGGGTTTGGGCAAAAATTTTTTAGATAGGATTGCGTCCCTTTATTCGAGACCCTCAGCAAAAGTTAGGACGGATGGGTTTCTGTCGTCATCGTTTCAGGTCCACAATGGAACAAGGCAAGGATGTCCATTGTCACCTCTGCTCTACGTCATTGTCATGGAGCATCTCGCGGTCGCCATAAGAAATAATGCTAGTATCCATGGGATAGAGGCCGGGGGAGGGAATCGCAAGTTAGCTTTATTTGCTGACGACCTTCTCATGTTTATTTCCCAGCCACACATATCCTTCCCGTCTTTGCTCAAAGAGTTCGAGGAGTTTGGTAACTTAAGTAATTTTAAAGTGAACTTCTCTAAATCAGAGGCTATGAATGTGACCCTGTCGGCGGAAGATCTAGCCCGTACAACCCAAAATTTTCCCTTTAAGTGGCAACCGTCAGCTATAAAATATCTGGGGGTAGTTGTACCTCGGGATCCAACAAAAATTATGCATCATAATTTTCTACCCCTGTTAGAGAGGACAATTAGGGATTTAAAGAAGTACGACAAAAAAAGACTATCGTGGTTTGGGCGTATCAACGCTATTAAAATGGATGTTCTTCCTAGGTTTCTTTTCTTGTTCCAAACGGTACCTATTCAGCTGCCGGGGAGTTACTTTTCCAAAATTCGGACGGCTTTGTCAAGGTTCGTTTGGGGGAATAGGAGACCTCGGACAAGCATAAAAACTCTTACCAGACACAAAAATAATGGAGGGGCAGGGCTCCCAAATTTCCAGTTATACTACAGGGCAACTATTCTAACGAGGATAATGGATTGGCACTTCCATAGGAACTCGAAACAATGGGTCGCGATCGAACAGGACGGATTGGGAGTCCCTTTGCACTTTCTCTCATGGATGGGAAAGGAGAGTAGGTCACAGATAGAGAAGGGAATGGAGTTTATTTGGACAGTGATGGGGACGTGGGACGGTGAGGTTAAGAGGGGTTCTCTCTCACAGGGGAGGGGTCCACTTACCCCCCTCTTTGGCAACCAGGAGTTCCCTCCTGGGCTTCATTCCAATAAATTTCTGGGATATGCTCGGGTGGAGGAAACTCGTTTTTTTCATGTGCTCCAGGGAAATACCCTGCCCCCTTATGCATCTCTACGGGCCACAGGGAGAGAGGTTTCCTGGATAGAATATATGCAGCTGAAATCGTTTCTATCCAACCAGGACAGGGAGAGGAAGTTGAGGACCCCCCCTACTCCATTTGAGAAATTGTTCTTGCAGGGTTCGTCACCTGGGCATGTCATCTCTCTTACTTATAAAATGCTGAACCAGAGAGACATGTCGGACAAACCCAAATTTGTCTATAGATGGGGAGAGGAACTGGGAGAGGACATTTCGGAGGACAGATGGAGCAGGGCGTTTCTGTGGACCCACAAACTTTCTCTGGCTTGTGCCGCCCAAGAGAAAAACTATAAAATTCTCACAAGGTGGTACCAATACCCGACCAAATTGCATGCTATCTTTCCCTCAGTGTCCGACATGTGCTGGAGATGTGGTACAGAAAAAGGGTCTATGTTACATATATGGTGGAGCTGTGCTAAATTGCAACCATTCTGGGACTCAGTGTTTTCTCTGTATAAAAAGATGAGTGGGGGTGAGGTGGAGAGATCTCCCCAGGTGGCCCTCCTCTCTATCCTCCCAGGTTCATTCAAGTCACAAAAGAGGGACCTGCTGCGATTTTGTTTAGCGGCAGCCCGTATAATTATTCCCAGATACTGGAAACAGACTAGATGCCCCACGTTAGCTGACTGGGTAGAGGAGATGGCAAACCTCCAGAGAATGGAGGAACTCACAGCTGAACTTAATGGGCTCACGGAAAAATTTATCACAGTGTGGGGACCGTGGATTACGTTCATGGAGTCTCCTGAGTTCACGGTGAGTCTGGCAGGTTATTTGGGATGAGAAATGGTGACATACCTTGTCTTCCCCTCTCCCCACACACTTTTTCCCCCACCCCCTCTTTACCCTACTTTCTTCACTCTATTTGATTCCTTCTTTTCTAAGCTTATATCTGTTCTTTTTTTTTTTTTTTCTAGTTTTCTACTTTTTCTTAAATGTTTATTCAATAACTTAAAAGGGGATTGTTTTATGCTGAGAGTGGTCTTGTCAATTATCAGGAAGACATGTTTAGCTGGAACTCTGATTTCTAGTGTATGGTTTGTCATGGAGTGTTAGCATAAGGATAGCTTATAGAGTTCCAATGAAATCTACAATGTGATGTTATTTTTGTCATTCCGAAACTGAGAGATCACTGTTTATGTTTTATAATCTTTATAAATGTTCAAGATGTATGCTTGATTTATAAACTTAATAATAAAACAGATTTGAAATAATCATGAAAGGTATCTCGGGGAGACGCCTGCCATGATTAAACTCATTATTACCCCAATTGCCACCGCACCAGGGCAATTCGGGTTGAGCCGGAAAGAGTCCCGCAGGACTGTCACACCTAATGGATGCGGCAATTGTGGGCGGCTGCAGGGTGATATTGTTAGACTGGAGGGCTCCCCATACCGTGGCGCTCTACATCCTGACAATACCAGCCTCCAGCCGTGTGGCTTTATCCTGGCTGGTATCAAATATGGGGGGAACGCATTTTTTTTTTATTTATTTATTTATTTTACTGCACGATATAGACCCGCCCACCGGCGGCTGTGATTGGTTGCAGTGAGACAGCTGTCACTCAGCTTGGGGACGTGTCTGACTGCAACCAATCATAGGCGCTGGTGGGTGGGGAAATCACAGAATAACTAATTAACTAATGAAGCAGCAGCCATTTTCTAAAGAGCAAAAGACACCGCAGATTTGTGACAGCAGGGGAGCGAGACGTCCTTGATCGGTGAGTAGGAAAGGGAGAGGGATTGTGCTGGGGACGCAGGAGACATGCAGATAGCAACATGTGCACATAGCCTTACTGTGAAAAGCCACGTTTATGGCGATCGAACCGTTCTCGGACGTAACTCGAGCTGCCGAACTTTTAGCAAAAAGCTCGAGTTCTAGTTCGATCTAGAACAACCCCCAAAATCACTTGAACATGAAATTGGCGAACTTCGAACCGCGCTCAACTCTATGGATGACGTAGACGCATCATCCACACTGGACTGGGAAGAAGGAGGCCGAAGATTACATCAGAGAGGAGGCGCCACACTGGAGAGCAGCAACACCCATTGGACCGGACCGCCCCCTGGGTGAGTAATATAAAAGTGTTTTTTACGTTATACAGAGCGTCCCGGGCTCTTATATACAGTATTTTGGAATAAAGTGGTATTGGCCGCAGCTTATAGTCCCCAAATCTGGTGACAGGTTCCCATTAAAAAATTGGAAGGAACACAAACTTACAAAATAAATTACCAACATAATTGTGCTTCTAAGGGCATGATTTATTACACCTAAAAACTCTACCAAAACATTTCCAATTGTACCATAAATCTGACTCAAGCAAATTAATTATATAGGCCATAGATCAGAGGTTAGAGGTGGTAACCTATTTAAGGCCCTTGCGCAGCTTGAGTCATTGGATTTATAGATTAGACACAAGGACTCCTATTGGGCTCAATGAGAGCTTTGGCTGCTTTCTTTAATTGGGTATTTTTATGTGGTGTGAGAATGGGACTGTTTGTGTTAAAATTATTTTTAATTGTTTTTTTATTCATAATTTAGAGATCTCTATATGCTAAAACCATACCTGTGGTGGTCTGCAAATTTTGAGATACTTCACTCGATCCACTCAGTGACTTAGATGTTGACTTTGATTGGGTCTTTTCCCTGAATGAAGTGCCTATGAGAAAAAAGAGAATTTTGTTTACTTACCGTAAATTCTTTTTCTTATAGTTCCGTCTTGGGAGACCCAGACCTTGGGTGTATAGCTTCTGCCTCCGGAGGACACACAAAGTACTACACCTAAAAGGTATAGCTCCTCCCTCTGAGCCTATACACCCCCTGGTGAACCAGTCATAACCAGTTTAGTGCAAAAGCTGAAGGAGAATAGCCACCCACAAGTAGAACAGAGCAAGAGCCGGAACAACCGGAGACTCTGTTCATGACAACAGCATGTGAAAACACACGGAACAAGGAAATTGCCAACAGGCAACGGGGAGGGTGCTGGGTCTCCCAAGACGGAACTATAAGAAAAAGAATTTACGGTAAGTAAACAAAATTCTCTTTTTCTTTAACGTTCCTTTGGGTGACCCAGACCTTGGGACGTTCCAAAGCAGTCCCAGGGTGGGAAATAAACAAAAAAACTAAGAAGTAGGCAGAAACCTAACTTCACAAATGGGCGACCGCCGCCTGAAGGATGCGTCTGCCCAAGCTCGCATCTGCCAAAGCATGAGCATGCACTTGGTAGTGCTTCGAGAAGGTATGCAGGCTAGCCCAAGTGGCAGCCTGACAGACTTGCTGAGCCGTAGCCTGGTGCCGAAAAGCCCAAGAGGCACCGACAGCCCTGGTCGAGTGCGCTTTGATCCCCGGCGGGGGAGGAGCCTGCGAACTTTGGTAGGCGTCCAAAATGGTCGACCTAATCTAACGGGCTAAGGTCGGCTTAGAAGCAGGGAGGCCCTTGCGCCGACCTGTGGTTAGCACAAAAAGAGAGGTACACCGCCTAAGCGCAGCGGTGCGAGACACATAGATCCGGAGAGCACGCACCAGATCTAGAGTATGTAGAGCTTTTTCAAAGCGATGAACAGGGGCCGGACAGAAGGAAGGTAAGGTAATGTCCTGGTTAAGGTGGAAGGGAGAAACCACCTTAGGAAGAAAGTCCGGAGTCGGACGGAGAACCACCTTGTCTTGATGAAAGACTAAAAAGGGTGACTCCGAGGAGAGCGCAGCCAAATCAGAAACTCTCCTGAGAGAAGTTATAGCAACCAGAAAGGCCACTTTCTGTGAGAGACGATACAAAGAAACCTCCCTAAGGGGCTCAAAGGGGGGTTTCTGCAAGACCGTGAGAACCAAGTTAAGGTCCCAGGGGTCCAAGGGCCGCCGGTAAGGCGGGATGATGTGAGACGCGCCCTGCATGAAGGTGCGGACCTGAGCCAGCCGAGCGAGACGCCGCTGGAACAGGACTGACAGGGCCGAAACCTGTTCCTTGAGAGAGTTGAGGGACAGACCTAGCTGCAGACTGGACTGTAGAAAAGACAGAAGGGTCGGCAAGGAGAATGGCCAAGGAGAATGGCCGGTAGAGCGACACCAGGACAGGAAAATTTTCCAAGTCCTGTGATAGATCTTAGCGGACGAAGACTTACGGGCCCGAGTCATAGTGGAGATGACTTCAGGGGGAATACCAGAAGCCGTCAAAATCCAGGACTCAAGAGCCACGCCATCAATTTGAGGGCCGCAGAATTCGGGGGGAAGAACGGACCTTGCGAGAGTAGGTCTGGACGGTCCGGGAGAGGCCACGACATCTCTACGGACAGATGGAGCAGGTCCGGATACCAAGCTCGCCTGGGCCAGTCCGGTGCAATGAAGATGACTCGACGACCCTCCATTCTGATCTTGCGCAGGACTCTGGGCAGGAGGGCTAGAGGGGGAAACACGTAGGACAGACGAAACTGGGACCAGTCCTGAACCAGAGCGTCCGCAGCGAAGGCCTGAGGATCGTGGGAACGAGCCACGTAGACAGGAACTTTGTTGTTGTGACGGGATGCCATTAGGTCCACGTCCGGAGTGCCCCATTTGCGGCAGATCGACTGAAATACTGCCGGGTGCAGGGACCACTCGCCACCGTCCACACTTTGACGGCTGAGATAATCTGCCTCCCAGTTGTCCACGCCTGGGATGTGGACTGCGGATATGGTGGACCTGGAGTCCTCCGCCCATTGAAGAATGCGTTGTACCTCCATCATTGCCAGGCGGCTGCGTGTCCCGCCTTGATGGTTGATGTAGGCAACCGCTGTCACGTTGTCTGACTGGACTCGAATGTGCATGCCCGCCAGCAGATGGTGAAATGCTAGGACAGCTAGAAGTACGGCTCTGATTTCCAGCACATTGATTAAAAGGGCTGACTCGGACGGAGTCCAAGTGCCCTGTGCTCTGTGGTGGAGACATACCGCTCCCCAGCCGGATAGACTGGAATCCGTGGTGAGAATCACCCAGGACGGGGCCAGGAAGGAGCGCCCTTGGGACAGGGAGAGGGGCCGAAGCCACCACTGAAGAGAGCTCTTGGTCCGTGGCGACAGAGCCACTGACTTGTGTAAGGAGGAAGGCCGCTTGTCCCAACAGCGGAGAATGTCCAGCTGCAGGGGGCGCAGATGGAACTGGGCAAAGGGAACAGCCTCCATGGACGCCACCATTTGACCCAGCACCTGCATCAGACGCCTGAGGGTATAACGGCGGGGCCTCAGGAGAGAGCGCACCGCCAACTGGAGTGACAGCTGTTTGTCTAAGGGCAACTTCACAAGTGCCGGCAGAGTCTCGAACTGCATCCCTAGGTACGTGAGACTCTGGGTCGGAGTCAGAGTGGATTTGGGAAGATTGACAAGCCACCCGAATTGGGCTAGAGTGCTGAGAGTGAGCGAGACACTCCGCTGACAGTCTGCGCTGGATGGCGCTTTGACTAGAAGGTCGTCCAGGTAGGGGAGCACTGCCAACCCCTGAAGGTGCAGAACCGCAATCACAGCTGCCATGACCTTGGTGAAAACCCGAGGGGCCGTGGCTAACCCGAAGGGGAGAGCCACGAATTGGAAATGATCGTCTCCTATTGCAAAGCGTAGCCAACGCTGGTGTGAAACCGCAATGGGCACATGCAGATATGCATCTCTGATGTCGATGGACGCCAGGAAATCCCCTTGGGTCATTGAGGCAATGACTGATCGCAGGGACTCCATGCGAAGTGCTGCACCCGAACATGCTTGTTGAGAAGCTTGAGATCCAGGATGGGCCTGAAGGTACCGTTCTTTTTGGGAACTAGGAAGAGGTTTGAGTAGAAACCTCTGAACCGTTCCCGGGCGGGAACTGGTACAATTACTCCGTTGGCCTGCAAGGCTGCCACGGCCTGTGAAAAGGTGCGGCCCTGGAGCAGGGGGAGTTGAGAAAAAAAATATGTTTGGCGGGCTGGAAGAAAATTCTATCCTGTAGCCGTGAGAGATGATATCTCTCACCCACTGATCGGAGACTTGTTGAAACCAAGCGTCGCCAAAGTGGGAGAGCCTGCCACCGACTAAGGACATGGCTGGATCGGACAGAGAGTCACGAGGAGGCTGCCTTAGTGGCAGGACCTCCTGCGGTCTTCTGCAGACGCGCTCTGGAGCGCCAGTTGGATTTCTGGTTCTTGGCTGAGTTAGCGGACGAGGCGGAGGGCTTAGAGGACGACCAGTTGGAGGAACGAAAGGAGCGAAACCTCGACTGAATCCTACCCTGGGCAGGTTTCCTGGTCTTGGTTTGTGGCATGGAAGTACTCTTCCCGCCAGTAGCCTCTTTAATAATTTCATCCAGCTGTTCACCGAACAGCCGGGAACCAGCAAAAGGGAGCCCAGCAAGGTACTTCTTTGAAGAAGCATCTGCCTTCCACTCTCGAAGCCTCAAGGTCCTGCGGATAACGAAGGAATTAGCCGAAGCCACCGCAGCGCGGTGAGAAGCCTCCAGCATGGCAGACATGGCATGAGAAGAAAAAGCTGAAGCTTGAGAAGTTAAGGCAACCATCTCGGGCATAAATTCCCTGGTGAGGGAATGCATCTCCTCCAGACTAGCAGAGATGGCTTTGAGGGCCCACACTGCTGCAAAAGTTGGAGAAAACGCGGCCCCCACCGCTTCATACACGGATTTGGCCAGAAGGTCAATCTGACGGTCAGTGGCATCCTTAAGGGAAGTGCCATCAGCCACCGACACACCGGTCCGGGCTGAGAGCCTAGACACCGGAGGGTCTACCTTTGGGGAGTGAGCCCACTCCTTGACCACCTCAGGTGGAAAGGGAAAACGGTCATCAGAACCACGCTTTGGGAAGCGTTTGTCAGGACAGGCCCTGGGTTTGGTCACAGCGGCCTGAAAACTGGAGTGGTTAAAGAACACACTCTTTACTCTCTTAGGCGAGGTAAACTGGTGCTTTTCTGCCAGAGAGGGTTGCTCCTCTGATACTGGCGGATTGAGATCCAGTACAGAATTAATGGAAGCAATCAAGTCACTAAATTCTGAGTCACCCTCGTAAGGAGCAATGGGGCACATGGAGTTAGCCTCCGAGCCCCCTGTATAGGCATCCTCCTCATCCTGCGAGTCCTCAGCCCTTGAATCAGAGCCACGGGATGAGGAGGGAGAGGGAACCCTGCGGAGCCTCTTAGACGGACGGGGTCCGTGCCCTGATGATGAATCCTCTGTGAGCTCCAGTCCTAAAGGCCCCTTAGCAAGAGCATTAGAGGCACCCTGTGAAGGGGGCTGATGCATATTCATCAAAGTCCTGGACAGAAGTCCCATGGACTCAGCAAATGACTGGGAGATAGACCTAGAAAAGGACTCTACCCAGGCCGGGGGTTCAGCCACATGTGCAGGAGCAGCCTGAGAGACCACTGGGGCCGAGACCCCAGGCCGTGGCACCTCCAAGTTAGAGCAGACCTCACAATGTGGATAGGTGCTCGCTTCAGGCAGCGGAAGCTTACATGCAGCACATACAGCATAAAGCTTTGGAGCCTTGCTCCTTGTGTGAGACATGCTGCCTGAGTGGGGAGAAACAGCTTCTATAAAGGGAATGAATCCCAGGGAGAATATAGCAGAGGTCCACAACCGGAGACCGGCTGTGGCTTACCAGACCGTTGGAAGCGGTGTTGTGTGCCCTCCAGATCCCGAAGCCCGGACCCCCCAATGCACAGCACCTCAGCAGGGATGCAGAGTGCAGGACGGGCCAGAACAGAGTGAAACCTGCCCAAGAAAATGGCCACCGGAGAGAAGAGAGGGGGCGGGACGGGGGGCGTCCCTGTTGGAAGGGCGGAATCTGGAGGGCCATAGAGGCCTGCAGGGGGGTAGTCGCACACAAGCAGTGAGGAGGGTCCCTCCCCTGTGCAGGACGGCCACCGGGAGGGGCCATGCCTGTCCCTCAGCATGAGTGACATGCGAGGGCAGGTAACAGAAACTAGGCCTCCGGCGAAGCCGGGGCCTAAATTTAAGCAGCGAGGCCGACGCGCAGGCACCATCGGCGCGGTTCTCGAGCGAAAAGCTAGCGGACCGGCCGGAAATGCTAAAAAACACAGTAAACACACTCTCCCCCCACAATAAATGACAGGGACCCCCAACATATGAACGTCTCAAGGTACTTAGCTGCTGAGACGCAGGGCCAGGTCCCTGGGGGTGAGTGCTCCGGTCCAGCAGGGTCCTCAAGGGGCTGTGGCCGGAGACCGGTCTCCTGCCAGGCATGGAGACCGTGCTGGCTCACACTTCAATCCAGAGCCCAGGAGGGATGGTGAAGGAGCACGGCATGTAAGGCTCCAGCCTTGGAAATCAACCTTACAAAACCACCGACACAGTGGGGTGAGAAGGGACATGCCGGGAGTCCAGACGCGGACCCGCATTTCTTCAATCTTCTTCCAAAAAAAGGAAAAAAAGGAAAAAATCATATGAGAACGCATGTGTGGATGTATGCCTCCTGAACACAAAGCGAAAAACTGGTTGTGACTGGTTCACCAGGGGGTGTATAGGCTCAGAGGGAGGAGCTACACCTTTTAGGTGTAGTACTTTGTGTGTCCTCCGGAGGCAGGAGCTATACACCCAAGGTCTGGGTCTCCCAAAGGAACGTTAAAGAAATAAGAAAATATATTATCTAAGAAAAGTGGAGAAAAACATTGTACAACAATTTAATTATAGTTAGGATACAACTAATTTTTAATACATTTACTCAATAATTTAGTTTTTTGCATTTCTTGATTTTTCTTGCCTTATGGCATGTCATTTTTAATTTTGCATATCATATTTCTGTTTACACAACAACATGAGCACTATGCACTTTTTGTTTGCCTATTGACTACTGATGGACGGACCCAGACTATAAAAGTCTGGATCCATGCGGTTTCAAAAATACCCGAGTGCCGGACCTGGGCCTGAAATTCTCAGGGAATGCCGGATAATGATCTGGAAACTTGGGAAATTAAAAAAAGAAAGAAAAATTATAGAAAGTAAGGAAAAAGAGGGCGCGTTATACTTACCGAGTCTCCCACGCGGCTGTAACTGCTTCTGGGGTCGCTCATTATCGCTAATCCATATGTACTGCTGCCCCCACCCACCAGCCGTCTTCACGTCTGTGATTGGTTGCAGTCAGACAGAGCCCCCATCTATGTTTGACAGCGTGACTGACTGCTCTCAATCACACACACTGTCTGCATCTAGATTGGTGTAAAAACAAATAAATTTAAAAAATTGGAGTTGGGTCGTCCCATATTATGATACCCAGCCAGGACAAAGCTTACAGCTGCAGGCTGCAGCCCCCAATTTTGCACGTTATGTTGGCTGTGTATCAAAATAAAAGGAACCGCATGCAGCTTTTAAAAATAAAAAATATTTAAAAAAATAATTTTTAAAAAATAGTCTGCGGTTTTTCCTCCCCCCCATTTTGATACCCAGTCATGATAAGCGGACAGCTGAGAGCTGGTATTCTCAGGATGGGTTGGCCCATGGTTATTGTGCCCCCCCCAGCCTAAAAATAGCAGCCTGCAGCCACCCAGGACTGTCACATCCATTAGATGTGACAATGCCGGCATTTTACTCAACTGTTTCCGATTGCCCTGGTGCAGTGGCAATTGGGGTAATAAGGGGTGAATAACCGCAGTCATTAACCTTTCCTCGCGCCTGTGCATTACAGTACTTTGATCTGCCCTCAGCAGGGCAGATCAAAGTGCGCCTGCGCAGGACCACAATGTCGGCTTGTGTGGATGATGTAGATGCATCATCCACACTGGACTGGGAAGAAGGAGGTTGAATATCGCAGCAGAGAGGAGGTTTCGGACGGGAAAGAGAAGGCGCCGCACTGGAGAGCATAAACACCAATCAGACAAGACTGCCCCCTAGGTGAGTATTATAAAAGTGTTTTTTGCATTATACAGAGCGGCCTTGGCTCTTATATACAGTATTCAAGAATGTTGTATAAAAGAACTCAGTGGTATTGGCCTCAGCTTATAGTCCCTAAATCTGGTGACAGGTTCCCATTAAAAAAATCGGAGGAACACAAACTTACAAAATAAATCACCAACATACTTGTGCTTCTAAGGGTGTGATTTATTACGCCCATTATCTGTGCCAGAAACTCTACATTTCTGACCAGCAGAAATGAAAAAGCGATCAGACGGCTAATCCTTATAGTCCACTAGGGGGTCAATTAAAAAAAAAAAAGTTAAAAAATAAGTTTTAAAAAATAAAAAAAAAAATTAAAAACCTAAAAAAAACAATTAAAAGTATAAATCACTCCCCATTTGCCCCACTGAAAATCAAAGGGTTAAAAAAATAAAAAATATACACTTATTTGGAATCGCCGAGTTCATAAATCCCCAATTTATCAAAATATAAAATCAATTAATCTGATAGGTAAACGGCGTAGCGGCAAAAAAAAACCCTTCAAAAGGCCAAACAAGTTTTTTTGGTTGTCGCAAATTTTCAGCAAAATGCAATGAAAGGGGGTCAAAATCGTAGCATCTGCGCAAAAATGCTACCGTTAAAAACATCAGCACGAGGCGCAAGAAATAAGCCATCAAAGTGCCCATATTCCGAATAATGAGAACACTACGAATCACAGAAAATAGCGCAAAAAGTGGACCACTTTTTTTGGGACAAACTTTAAAATATTTTAATCACTTAGATTAAAGTAAACCTATTCATGTTTGGTATCTACGAACTCGTACTGACCTGAAGCATCACACCCACACATCAGTTTTACCATACAATGAACATGGTGAATAACGTACCCCACAAACAGTTGTACAATCGCACTTTTTTGCAACTTTTCAGTACTTGGAAATTTTTTGCAGTTTTCCAGTATAATATATGGTAAAACTCATGGTTTTATTTAAAAGATCAATACGTCCCGCAAAAAACAAGCTCTCACATGGCAAAATTGGCAGAAAAATAAGTTACAGCTTTTGAAAGAAGGGAATCAAAAAACAAACACAGAAAAAACATCCAGGGGTTAGGGGGTTAAAGGTGGGAGTCCGTGAGCACATCAGGGACATTGAGAAAACAAAGACTCTGCATGAGACGGAACACCTAAAATCCCTACCAAAACATTTCCAATTGTACCATGAATCTGACTCAAGCAAATTAATTATAAAGGCCATAGATCAGAGGTTAGAGGTGGTAACCTATTTAAGGCCCTTGCGCAACTTGAGTCACTTTATTTATAGATTGGACACAAGGACTCCTATTGGGCTCAATGAGAGCTTTGGCTGCTTTCTTTAATTGGGTATTTTTATGTGGTGTGAGAATGGGACTGTTTGTGTTAAAATTATTTTTAATAGTTTTTTTATCCATAATTTAGAGATCTGTATTTGCTAAAACCATACCTGAGGTGGTCTGCAAATTTTGAGGTACTTCACGCGACCCGCTCAGTGACTTAGATGTTGACTTTGATTGGGTCTTTTCCCTGAATGAAGTGCCTATGAGAAAATAAGAAAAAAGATTATCTAAGAAAAGTGGAGAACAACATTGTACAACAATTTAATTATAGTTAGGATACAACTAATATTTAATACATTTACTCAATAATTTAGTTTTTTGAATTTCTTGATTTTGCTTGCCTTATGGCATGTCATGTTTAATTTTACATATCATATTTCTGTTTACACAACAATATGAACACTATGCACTTTTTGTTTGTCTATGGATTAGTGATGGACGGACTCATACTGTAAAGGGTGCTTTACACGCTGCGACATCGCTAGCGATCTCGTTAGCGATGTAACACGCCAGATCACATACGATCTGCCGAGATCGCACATGTGACCGGCGCTACAAAAATGACCTATGTGCGATCTCAGCAGATCGTATGTGCGATCTGGTGTGTTACATCGCTAACGAGATCGCTAGCGATGTCGCAGCATGTAAAGCACCCTTAAAAGACAGCTTTCAATCTAGATGCACATGCTGTCTACATCTAGATTGGTGTAAAAATAAATTTAAAAAAATGGCGTAGGGTCGTCCCAACAAGGACAAGGCATACAGCTGCAGGCTGCAGTCCCCAACTTTGCACGTTATCTTGGCTGTGTATCAAAATTAAAGGAACCGCATGCGCTTTTAAAAATAAAAAATATTTAAATAAATATTTTTTAAAAAAAATGTTCTGCGGTCCTTTCCCCGCCCATTTTGATACCCAGTCATGATTAAGCGACAGCTTGGAGCTGGTATTCTCAGGATGGGTCGGTCCATGGTTATTGTGCCCCCCCGCAAGCCTAAAAAAAGAAGTCCGCAGCCATCCAGGACTGTCACATCCATTAGATGTGACAATCCCGACACTTTACCCAACTCTTTCCGAATGCCCTGGTGCAGTAGCAATTGGGGCAATAAGGGGATAATAACAGCAGTCATTAACCTTCCCTCACACCTACGTATTACAGTACTTTGATCTGCCTCAGTAGGGCAGATCAAAGTGCGCCTGGGCAGGACCGCAATGTCGTCTTTTTTGGATGATGTAGACGCGTCATCAAAACTGGGCTTGGAAGAAGGACAGAGATCGCAGCAGAGAGCAGGCGTCGGACCGGAGAAAGGAAGTGCCGGGCTTGGACAGCAGCGACACCCATCAGACCAGACCGCCCCCCCCTCCCTCCAGTTATTAAAAAAATATTTTTTACATTATACAGCACTCTCTGGGCTCTTATATACAGTATTGTGGAATGCTGCAAAAAAGGACTCAGTGGTAGTGTCCAAATCTGGTGACAGGTTACCTTTAAAAAAAATCAGAAGGAACACAAACTTACAAAAAAATCACCAACATACTTGTGCTTCTAAGGGCGTGATATATTACTCCCAGTGTCCATGCCAGAAAGTCTACATAGGGATGACCACAAGGGATTTACAGGTGGGAGTCCGTGAGCACATCAGGGACATTGAGAAAACAAAGACTCTACATGAGATGGAACACCTAAAAACCCTACCAAAACATTTCCAATTGTACCATAAATCTGACTCAAGCAAATTAATTATAAAGGCCATAGATCAGAGGTTAGAGGTGGTAACCTATTTAAGGCCCTTGCGCAACTTGAGTCACTGAATTTATAGATTGGACACAAGGACTCCAATTGGGCTCAATGAGAGCTTTGGCCCTTTAATTGGGTATTTTTATGTGGTGTGAGAATGGGACTGTTTGCGTTAGAATTATTTTTTAATATTTTTTTTTATCCATAATTTAGAGATCTTTATATGCTAAAACCATACCTGTGGTGGTCTGCAAATTTAACGCAATGCTAGTCTCTCATATAGGCCCTTTGGAAAAATAATTGCTCATCCCTGATCCATGCTCTTTTATGATTTTATTGTTAATGTTAGAACATTTTTACATGTACCTTTTCCAAAATCTATAAAACAAATTGTGAATAAAATATAAAGTCACAGATGTAATCATACCAGATGTAGAAGAATCCGAAGGAAACACCTCACTGCAGATTAAAAAAAAAAGAAAAACACAACACATTACTACATGCATGTAAAACTTATCAACTACAATAAAAAAACTTTCACAGAACTGCTTTCACATACAGCACTCGTATTTTTGATGTTCTATGGGGCTATGCACATGTCTGATTTTTTTTCCTCATAACGAGTGGTCAGCATGGAAAAAAAAAAAAAAAAAAATCGGTGACATGTCAGATTTTGATCCAAGTGTGGGATCAAAATAGGCAATGTAAGGCCTATTTTAGACATCAGTGATTCTGGTACGTATGTGCTAGTGTTTATACGTACCAGAAATATGGGCATACGCAGACCCATTATAATCAATTAGTCTGCGCACACATCAGTGATTTCTCACTGACCGTGTCTCCGTGCGGTGTACATGCATGTCTGTGATTGCCGCAAGGAGACATGTCCGTTTTTCTGGCATCACTGATGTTCCACGGACCACACAGTGGTATGATCTGTGAAACACGTACCAGAAAAACATGGACATTGAAAATAAAAAACATTTTCAACTCACCTTCTCCAGCGACGCTGTGTTCAGCCTGTGCTTTCAGCTTTTTCCTGGCTGTCTCATTATGGTATGCATATTCATTTATGCAGCCAGAGACGGACCCAGAAGAAGCTGCAGAAACTAGAGACAGTGGCAGGCAGATGCTACAGAGCTGGAGACTTCAGCACCATGGACAGCAGCAACAGGACAGGTGAGTATATCTCCATGTGCAATCACGGATGACGGAGCACGGATCACGGATTGCACACGGACAACCCACGTTGAATGCATCACCGAACACCGAACATGGAGGGACATATGCGTTTTTTACATGTCAGTGAAAAACATCCGTGATTTTCACTGACGTGTGAAACAGGCCTAAGTCTGTGTGTCCGTGGCAATAATCAGAACTGCATTTTGATGACATCTGACCGATTTTCGCGGTCTGGCAGAATGTAAAACATGGAGATTTTTTTCCTCTCCAACTCTGAGGAAAAACTGATGCAACCCTGTTCATACTCATTGGACTGGTTTTCTCGAATGTGGAGAAAACAATGGCGTAAACCTCCCCTTTTTGTAAGTTGTGGGCGCTCAGTAACTGCTTTTACTGAAGTCTGTCTTCTTCCCTATAATTTGTGTAGGTTTCTAGAGCAATTATAACACGTTTTTCCTACCATGGTTAGTCATTTTTACATTTTAATTTAGTTTAGAAATGTACTGGACAATTATTGTAGGCATTATTTTATTACCGATATTTTCCTACTGCTCTATAGATATACTGTTACAGCAGGTCAGTTGCAGGAGTTCAATAACGGTCTTTATTAACATTCAATTACAGCATTATACACTTTAATGTTCTTATATATTTTTCAGTTCTCTTCCTTTCTTCTAATTTTTTTCTTCTTTTATTTTTCGTTTACTATATAAACACATCTGAATAAAATTTGGTTACACAACACACGTGAAAACGCTACAAACACACAAAGAAGCCATGAAAAAAAAAGTGCCATTCATCCCAAACAGTGTATTCAGCTGAGGCACACGCATGCATCTGACAGAGTGAGGGAGAGGATTCAATATTCCTCTGTGTTTCCACCTCCTCTTCTAACTCCTCTAGTGAGAATGAACCCCCACCTAGACGCCCCCGGACTTCCGATGAGGAATGCCGACAGATAGTGATCCCCAATGGTCCTCACACCCTGGCAATTAGGAGTCTCTGATTCCCGGTTTTGTGGCTTCATCAGGAATCCAATTTGATACTGCAGGCCTCATAGAAAGAGACTATTTTAGCTCGTTCACCACTCAAGCCCGTTTCCACCAGTTTATAACCTTTTACATGCTTCACAGGAAAATAAAAAAAAGCAATATGGAAGGAAAAAATGAATCTAACTTTTTCGCAAAAAATGTTACTATAGCCCACAAATTACTCTAATGGACACACCAATTCTTGGGCGGTTGCGGGCTGCTATTTTTATCCTGAGGGGGCCCAATAACCATGGAACTCCCCTGCCTGAGAATACTAGCCACTTTATCTTGGCTGTCAGAGTTATAGGGTATTGGTGTGCACTCAGCTAGAGTATGGTTTCATTAGAGGTGCTAGTGTGGGGTCAATAGTCCCAGAACATATTATATAATAGACACTGCACTCTCTTGTTGATAAAATGAAGACAAAAAGTTTTTTTCTTTGCAAAAAAGTGATTATTTATTTGATGGCGACAAAAGATGGTGGACGTTTCGGCCCAACGGCCTTTATCATGTATAGTCGCTGTGAAGTGAGAAATAAAGAAATCAATATTTACATATATTACATAATATACAACTATATTATCTTGGCTGGGTATCAAAATTGGGGGAAATGTCACAACGATTTTTTCAATTTATTTATTTAAATAATTCAAAAACGCATGGTGTTCCTCATATTATCATATACTGCCAAGATAACGCACACAGCTGGGTGCTGCAGCATGTAGCCATCTGCTTTATTTGTGCCGTGTATGAAAATATGAGGAACCATACATCATTTTTTTACAATTATTTACTTATTTTTAGTCCACGTTAGGGACCCAGACAGATAGTGTGATGGCAACCAATCACAGACGCTGGCACAGAGAGTGGGTGGGGGTAGCAGGACTGCAACAAATCACCAACACTGTTACAGAGAGTGGGCGGGGGAAACAGTGCATATTCATGAACTTTAATGATCGGACCAGAAGTAGTGTGACAGCAATGGATAAACTCGCTAAGCATAATTCTACTGCTTTAATGACTACAAGTCATTTTTTCCACTGCGCCTCCCATAATGCCAGAGTCGCGGGCGGGGGCCAGTCCTCCGTCCCGGGGGCTGCTCGGGGGGATCACGCTCGGGTCCGGTACCTTCTCTTTGGTGGCTCGAGAGGAGCCGGACCCGGGGCTCGAGCAGCGCTCCTCGCCCACGAGGGTGGGGATGGGTGCCCCGAGGCCTGGTGAGATAGTGCCGGGAGTGATGGCGCAGGTTGGACTGGGGGATGGTGGGCGGTACTCACTGTCACCTTGAGAATAACACACACAGAGTTTGTATTTATCCAGGAACTGCCGGTGAACGTAGGTCCTCGGCGGGTGTTATTCGGATCCCACCTGCAGTACAGCAAGGTCCTCCCTCTCCTTCTCTGTTCTCCTCCTCGGCCGGGAACGGGGAGCCCACTCCCCGGCGGTGATCCGGGCCCTCTCTCGGTATCGGCGGGCCACTACCCTGTCCCGATCACCTCAGGTCCCTTCCTCACGCACAGCCTGTCCCGGCACTCCTGGAGCACACTTTACTATCGGGGTCTTCACCTCTCTTTTAGCAGCATCCCGAGAGCTACAACTCCCGACTGCTCTCCTCTCCCTACTACATCTCACTCCCTAAAACTCCTCCCCTTCTGTTCTTATCAGTACACTGGGGGGAAGGGTGCGGTTGCCTTGCTATACCAGTGGGATCAGGTTACCAAGGAGGATTAACCCTGTGACTACCTGGTTTTGCCAGGGCGTCACACCAGTAGCAAAGATGGCTGTGGTATTACTGTGATTGGGAAGCAAACATCGCATGAATAGAGGCTGAAAATCAGTCAACAAATATGCGGGGAGGAGACTCGAAAATCACGAGGCAAGGAGAAAAATACAAAAATAATCAATATGGTCTAAGATTACCCAAAATGTATGATACAAATAGCAGGGCAATACTAATATGTGGGTGCCAAAAACAAAGTAAAATATAACTTTTATTAATGAATAATAAGCACACTGACAGACAAACAAATAAGCTGTAATGAAACAGGCAGTGTCCCAAAGAGAAAAAACCAAAGGGAAAAAAATCTAATTAAATATTTAAGATGTCCATCTAGGATATAGGAGGGGGGTAACAGTCGTATCTTTATCACAACCAAATCCCATAGAAACTCCCAACAGAGAGGACAATAACAACCATAGGGATGATATGCACAATAAGCAGTAAGAGAAAAAGGTCACCATAAAGTAGAGGGGGAGTTCAAATATTATTACCACACCATACTCTCCTTGGTGGCAACCCTTTGACTTCAGTCATCAAAGCTCCTGGACCTCCCGACACAATTTGTTACACTCATCAGGGGAGAGACAGTAGCCAGTAGAGCAGTTAGATCTTACTCATGAATAATGCTGGGCAAATACAGAAACATCCGGGCGGTGTATTTTATTAACCATAGGATACATTCTATGTGTATAGCTCTTCATTTGGCCTTATCATTTTTATAGGGACATGTTCTCACTCATACATTGTTCCTGCCTACAGACTGCCTTTATTCAGGCTTTGAGCGGGATGGGTTGTTTAGGCCTTGTGCGCACTAGGCGTTTTTGCTGCGTTTTTAGCGGCGATTTTTACCGCGTTTTTGTGCTGAAAACGCAGTGACATTGCTTCCCCAGCAATGTCTATGGGTTTTCAGAAATGCTGTCCGCACACAGCGTTTTTTTGTAGCTGCGTTTTTGTGGTGACCACAAAAATGCAGCATGTCAATTATTTCTGCGTTTTTCACTGCGTTTTTCACCCATTGAGTTCAATGAGATGTTCAACAACGCAATGAAAAACGCATATAGCTGCGTTTCTATGACTAAAACGCAGCTATAAACGCAAGGGGTGGGCAGTAAAGTGACGTGTAGAGGAAGAGGATTCCTTCTGTTGGTAAACACAGAAGCATGAATCCTCCCGGTACCATCACCGCTGCATCCACAACCCGCCCGGTGCCATGTCAGCTCCGTGCGGCGCCATGTCTGGGCGGGAGGTGGAGGCAGCGGCGAAAACAAAAGTGAACAGTAGAAAAAAAAAATGTCATATATACTCACCTGTCTGCAGGGTCCCGGTGCCATGCCCGCTCCCAGCTCCTGTCCCGGTACCGCCGCTTTGGCTGTGTGCAGTCTCCCCGGGGCACGTACGAAGCTTGCAGGACCTGGCGGTGGATCACTTGATGCAGTCACCTGACGCATCAGCTGATCGTAATTCTCGCGGTGTCGCCGGCTTTTTCGCGCCCGGCCGGCTATCAGCTGATCCTGCCGTCAGGAGACTTCATCAGCTGATTACCGGCAGCTCCTGCAGCGATGGGACAGGATCAGACTCTCATCCGATAGCTCCAGGAGCTGCCGGTAATCAGCACAGACGTGAGTATTTATTTATTTTTTATTTTTTTTTATACTTCAGCTGATTGTATAATTGGCTTTTATACAATCAGCTGATGTGTGATGTGATTCACGTCCTTTAACCTGACACATCATCTGATCGCTTTGCCTTCCAGCAAACCGATCAGATGATATTGGATCCGGATTGGACGGCGAGGGACCCTTGACCCAGGATTACTGCGGAGGGGGGGGGGGTCTTTATTTCAATAAAGATGGAGTCACTAATTGTGTTGTGTTTTATTTCTAATAAAAATATTTTTCTGTGTTGTGTTTTGTTTATTTTTTATCTTTACTAGAAATTCATGGTGGCCATGTCTAATATTGGCGTGACACCATGAATTTCGGGCTTAGGGCCAGCTGATAATATACAGCTAGCCCTAACTCCATTATTACCCAGCGAGCCACAGTCACCAGGGTAGCTGGAAGAGTTGGATACAGCGCCAGAAGATGTCGCTTCTATGAAAGCGCCATTTTCTGGGGCGGCTGCGGACTGCAATTCGCAGCGGGGGTGCCCAGAAAGCTTGGGCACTCTGCACTGCGGATTCCAATCCCCAGCTGCCTAGTTGTACCTGGCTGGACTCAAAAATTGGGCGAAGCCTATGTCATTTTTTTTAAATTATTTCTTGAAATTCATGAAATAAAAAAAAAAAAAGGGCTTCCCTATATTTTTGATTCCCAGCCGGGTACAAATAGGCAGCTGGGGATTGGGGGCAGCCTGTACCTGCCTGCTGTACCTGGCTAGCATACAAAAATATAGCGAAACCCATGTCATTTTTTTTTTCTTTTTGGGCAAAAAACTCCTGCATACAGTCCTGGATGGAGGATGCTGAGCCTTGTAGTTCTGCAGCTGCTGTCTGCTCTCCTGCATACACTAGTTCTGCAGCTGTCTGCTCTCCTCCATACAATGAACATTTTGAAGAAGGAAATGACATCAGACCTTTTTTTTTTTCTTTTCATCAACCATCTTTAATGGCATTGTGCACTGATTAAAAACGCAGTGAGCAAAAACGCAGCAAAAATCGCACCACATCGCGGTAAAAACGCATGCGTTTTTGTCGCGTTTTTTTAGCTGCGGGTGCGTTTTTTGAGACAAAAGCGCACAAAAAAACGCAGCGTGAAAAAAACGCCTAGTGCGCACATACCCTTAGGCTACACTCATGAACGTGTTTTTCTCTGCTATGTGTGCTTTGAATTAAGCTATATCTCCCCCTGAATTCTTTTGGGAGGTTTATGACCGCATAATAACAGTTTATTGATTAATAACTGTAATTGGTTCCCCCCCCCCCCCCCCCCGGTTATTTCTCCTATGAGAATTCACTTTGTGACACTGCATGTTTCATTACAGCTTATTTGTTTGTCTGTCAGTGTGCTTTTTATTGTTAGTCATTAATAAAAGTTATATTTTACTTTTTGGCAGACACATATCAGTATTGCCCTGCTAAGGACCAAAATACTCAACGAGAAACGAATAACATGAACACTGTACTATTCGTGCGAGTAACAAAAATCGCTCATCACTAATTATAACTAATGTACTCAATGAGTCCATTAGAGAATTTTAGATCTAAAAGCACAATCTATTTAGTTTCTATCTTTAGAAACGATTTTTTTTAATGTCTCCTCCACAGATATAAACATTTATGTCGTCTGTTCCCCCAATATGGAAACTTTTGAGATTACAATGATGGAAGTCATGAAAATGTAGTGGAATTGGATGCCATTTATCACTGTTTTTATATTTTTAACATGTTCAAGGGCACAGACTTTTAGCTATTGAGTCGGTATGCCTACATGGGCAAGGTTGCAGGGAGAGGTTGCTAAGTAGATGACTGACGTGGCATTGCAAGTAAGATTATGCACAATTCTATATCTTTTCAAACCTTTTGAGTCAGAAAAAGAGAATGTCCTGAACATGTATAAGGTGGGCCATAAGTATGGATGCATACACTCTGATAAAAAAAAAAGTTGAATTAAAAATGGCTGCTTTGCAGATGGCCACCATGGGCATGACCCGGCCTCAAATGTTTTGCCCCTCCCATGTACTAATAAGCCACAAACGGTAAGGTGATATCATCAGGGTGTATCCATATTTATGGCCCACCCTTTATTTACATTCAGAACAATTACTGCATGCCAGCGGCTGGCTGCCAAATTTTGGCATGGGGGGAAAGTACACAGGAGTGGCCCATGAATAGCAACCCATTCTTAATAGGAATCTGTCATTAGGTTTTACTGATATATAAAGTACAGCCACCGCCTTTAAGACTTCTTTTACAGTAATCTAGTAAGCTGCATGTATTTCCCCAAGCCCCTCTGCATAGTACAGAAAAAGAGCTTTTATTATACCCACCGCCATTGCGGTACGGTCCGATGGGCATCTCTGGTCTTGATCCAGTGCAGCTTCTTCTTACAATCGCCATCGCCATTAGGCTGAGGAAAGTATTGCAGTGTGCATGTGGCGGCTTTATTTCTGGGTAATCAGCACTCTTTAGCCTTACCCAGCCCTTGCCAGATCAAAGAGAAGTATGCCTGTGCAGGAGCGAGGTCGGGAAACACATGTGGATGACGTAGGACACATCCGCTACACAACGCAGGGAAAGGCAATGGCTCTTGTAGGAAGAAAAAAGGCTCCAGATCAAGACCAGAGGTCCCCATCGGACTTGGTCGCCAGCTGTGGATATAAAAAAAAGCCCTTATTTGTGCTATGCTTGGGGTCATACACGCAGCTTACTATAATGCTGTAAAAGCAAATTTAAAAGTAGTGGCCGTACTTTATATTAGGAAAAACCTTGTGACAGGTTTATGTTCAGCTGCTTCATAGGCTGTGTTCACTCAGCCATATTGTCTGTGAGTACGGCCTGTGGAAAAAACTGACAGCACTTGGACCGGTTCCTATGAGCTCTTGCACTTCTCAGGTGTCATACATGGGTACGTATTACAAACTTTAAGCCAGATATACGCTTTCAAATATGTAGTAAAGCAATGTACACTGTTCTTTTCTACACTCCTCAAAAAAACATATTTTTGTGTCGTGGTCACGGGCGGCCTAGCCTGCCTCCGTTGCCCCGTGGCGTACAGAAAATGGCAGAGAAGAGATGATGGAGGTAGTTGTGAGGTGGTTGTCGTGACGCCACCTGGGGTATGCGGTCAGGGAATGGGCCGCCGCTGCTGTCGGTGTCCTCCGGGGCAGATGGCAGTAGCAGCCAGGGATGGGATTGCTCTCCACAGGTAGAACGGGCCCCAGGGAGGATGATGAGGGGAGTAGTAATGGCAGCAGGGAGTGGCAGTACGGGTAATAAAGAGTCCAAGTCTATAGTTGCGGTTCCAGGTTGTTTACTCACTTGTACGATGCCGCTCACTCAGGTAATACCGGTCACTTCCTATGATGGGCTCCATCTAACCCAAATCCCTTTAGAGATCAGTCGGGTTTGGTGTTCAGTGGGTTTCTCCTTGTAATGCCTGTCTGTAGATCCCCTGGCTTGAACCTACGAGGGGACCCTCGATTTCACGAGATGTACTCTTGTCCCTATCTGCAGGTGCTGCGGTTCCGATGTGGGGTCCGGCTTGAAGCGAGGCTCCGGATCCTTTATGGCATTGTGCTCAGGCGCTATGTGGCCAGGGAAGATTGACACTTTCCCCATCCGGGCATATTCTGGAAATCCAATGTGAAGTATGATCTTTCCTAGGGTCCTGCCACCCTGTGTGGTGTCGACTCCGTAGGGAGCAAGTTCACTCTCCCTATGGCAACCGTGTGAGCTCTCTCCTCCTTCCCACCGGAGCACCTGTAAGATGCAACTGCTCCCATCCTCTCCTGCTGGAGAACTCTCTAACTGTTCTGTTGGCTCCTGACTCACCCTACTAGCTGCACCTCACCCCTCCCAGGTCCTAAGCTAGTGGGACTGGAGCCCCAGTTGAGGGCATCCTGTAAATGCCACTCTGTCGGCGACCCCTTTATCAACCGACCCTAGTTTAGTCCCCAGTAGGAACAGGGCAACCTAGTGTGTAATGTGGTGAAACCTGGACTGACCTCCTCAGGAGGTAATGGCAGATACTATAACAGCTTTTAAAAAAGGGCTGGATGATTTCCTCAGTACACACAACATTGTTGGTTACAAGTGACTTAGGGACAAAATGTCGAATTGGTGGAGGAAGGTTGAACTGGATGGACCTAGGTCTTTTGTCAACCTATGTAACTATGTAAAAGGGAACGGGGTTTAGCATTACACCCAATGTTAGGTGCCATATTCTGTGGCGACTGAAGCCTCAGGGGCGCCACACATACGTCTATGAATATTTTTTGTGTATTTTTTCAGATACTTGATCAACCAAGTCACCAATGTAAACTTCAACTCCACATCAACAAATAGTGGTTATAGTATATGATGTACCAGTCACTTATCCTGTGTATATCATATGATGTCCAGATATTCTACCAGTCACATGTTAATTGTATATAACATGAGATATCTGTACATACAGTATATTACATAGAGTTTACAGAATAATACATTTCTAGCATATATACAGGGCTGAAATAAGTATTGAACATGTAACTGATTTTAGTAAATGCCATTGAAATGAATTTCTTACCAGATGTCGGTAACAACCCATCCAATCCACACAGGCAAATAAATCAAACCACCGATGTCCATAACTTAAGTGATTTGTAACGAAATAGAGAAAAAGTATTGCACACACTTACTGAAATTTAATTAATATTTTGCACAAAAGCCTTTGTTTGTGATGAAGCTTCAAGACACTTGCTGCCATATGCTGAAAAATACCCTCACACCATGATGTTCCCATCTCAAAACTTCACTGTTGGTATGTGTTGTTTTTTTTTTATTATTTGCTTCCAAAGTGTTCAATTTTTGTCTCATCTGACCAGACTATGTTCGCCCATTATTTCACAGACTTGTCTAAATGTTGTTGAGCAAACTTTAAACATGCTTGAATATACACTTTGGTCAAAAATTGAGTCTTTCGTGGTGAGCGTGCATACAGGCCATGGAGGGGGGTGTATTGCGTATTGTTTTCTTTGCAATAAGGCTGTGTGCGCACGTGTGCAATTTTCCTGCATTTTGGCTGCGTTTAAAACTGCAGCGCCTCAATGACAAAATGCATGCGTTGTGCTTCCCCAGCAAACTCTATGAGAAGTCTGCAAATTTCCAAACGCACGTTGCTTTTTTTTAGACAGCATTTTGGATGCCAAATATTTGACAAAATCGAAGCAACATGTCACTTATTTTGTGCATTTTGGTTGCATTTTTCACCCATTGAAATGAAGAGGTGTGTCAAAACGCAACCAAAACGTTTAGCTGTGCACTTGCACTGCATTTTTGTTGCATTCTGCATGCTTTTTTCACAAACAAAACAGGTTTTTCGGTCTCTCTCTCTGTCGATGTCGGTCTCACTCTCTCTGTCTGTCGGTTGGTCTCTCCCTCGCTCTGTCGGTCGGTTGGTTTCTCCCTCTCACGCCCTCTCTCATACTCACCGATCACTGGCGTGGCGTGGGGCTGCACAGCTGTCACACTGCTCCAGCGTCTTCTCCTGCTTTTGAAAATGCCGGCCGCTCATTATTCCACCTCATACTCACTGCCTCACCCGCACACCGGCGCCTATGATTGGTTGCAGTCAGAAGAGCCCCTACGCTGAGTGACAGCTGTCTCACTGCAACCAATCACAGCCGCCAGTGGGCGGGTCTATATTGTGCAGTAAAATATATAAATAAAAAATTTAAAAATACGGCGTGCAGTCCCCCCTAATTTTGATACCAGTCAAGGTAAAGCCACATGGCTGAGGGCTGGTATATTCAGGATGGGGAGCCCCACGCTATGTGGCGCACCAAGCCTAAAAATATTAGCCAACAGCCGCCCGAAATGCCGCGTCCATTAGATGTGACAGTCCAGGGACTCTACCCGGCTCATTCCCATTGCCCTGGTGCGGTGGCAATCGGGGTAATAAGGAGTTAATGGCAGCCCATAGCTGCCACAAAGTCCTAGCTTAGTGATGGCAGGTGTCTATGAGACACCCCCCATCACGAAACTGTAGTGAAATATATAAACACAAACACCGAAAAATCCTTTATTTGAAATAAAAGACGAAAAAAACACCCTCTTTCACCACTTTAATAATCCCCAAACACTCCTCCAGGTCTGACGTAATTTACACGAGATCCCACAACGTTTCAGCTCTGCTACATCGGAAGCTGACAGGAGCGGCTGTAGAGCACGACCGCTCTCCGTGAGCTTCACGGAGCAACTGAAGTGAGTCACGCTGTCAGCGGTGACGTCGCTCAGGTTCCCCGCGGCCGCAGCTGGATCCTCCAACTGTCTCAGGTGGAGGACTTCAGCTGTGGCCGCAGGTAACCTGAGTGACAGCACCATTGATTGTGCGGCTCACTTCAGTCACTCAGGTGATTTGCAATCACAGGTGAGTCCTTCACTTGTGATCACAAATGAGGCCGCGACATAGAGAGCCGCGTGATGACAGTGAACTCGGGTGAAGATCTTATGTCACTGCTGCGGACCCCTGTGTTCTGGCACTGACCTCAGAGGTTCATCTGAGTTCATTACAGCACACAGAGATAGAAGATGGGCTCAAGAGCAATTGGTGGAACAAGCCACTAATTTGAAGGACGTTGTGCAGGAGAAAGGGGGATCTGCTGAAAAATATTATGCCAGGCTCCAACGAGTCTCTCGGATCTCGGGTTCACTACGACCAATAAGTCACAAGCCAACCTCCTAATCACCACCTTTTTTGAAGGTCTGCAAACAGACCTTAAGGACATGGTAATGTCCACTCGACCCGAGATCATAAATCCTCCTGCCAAAGATGCTATCCTGGTTGTTAAAAGCTTCCAGAGAAGCCTGGTAAAACATCCAGCCCCGAAATTTAAATAGAATACCCCAGCACTGGTGTATACTAACACACCAGCGCAGCCCTTACCACAGCCCATGCCCCAACAGGGCCCAAACCCTGTCTATGTACCTTCAAACCACAGTGTCAACAAGAATACTGCCCTATGCAGCAGCAGCCATAATACTTTCAGCCACAGCATATTCAGCCACAACATAACCTTGTTATGACAATAATCAACGTGGCCATCAAAACCAATGTCTTATCTGTTGGCGTTGTGGCCAGCCCGGTCACTTCCAGAGAAGGTGCCGTACCCTAAAAGAGTGTGGCCGGGTACCCTCAAAACCATAACCAAAACCTGCAGCACATAAATGCACAATGAAGGTGTGGCCAATCAAATTCTGTCGTGATGGTCAGTTCAAATCAGGGTTTTTCTACATCTGTAACTTTAGATGTCACAGGGACCTCTATTAAATTCATGGTGGAGACTAGGGCGGTCAATTCTATTGTTAAAATATTTGATATACCACCTGATCACACCCTGCCCCTTTCTGATGATGTCCTTACCCTAGTGGGCGTAGATGGATTACCCACTACGCATACATTGACCGGTACCGGATGGATCTTTCCCTGTAATTCACAACCAGTTCGTGTTGTCAAAAAATCTTTCGAGTCAATTTATTAAAATTTGATTTGTTGAATAAATTAAAGGTCGCTATAAATTAAGATGGAGAAGGAGGTATTACTCTCACCCTGACTAAAGTAAGTTTCCCAGAAGGGTGTGAGGAGACTTGCCTCCTACGGGTACTTCTTACTGTGATGCTCTCTATGCCATGTGCTGATGAATCTGATGTAGACCATTATGGTCAAAAGGGCCTAATGATGTGGGTAAACTCCCTGTAGATCTAGTAATGATCTATCTGAAGCCAGGTGTGCCTTTTTCCTGGAGTATCACAGTATCCCTTTAAATCAGTCCAAGAAGCGGGTCTCCAAGGCCAAGTTGACACTGCAGCGAGACGTGAGAGTGACAGGGAAAGGTGGGGGCTAAGTCAGCTCCTAAGAAAAAAACTGACGAAGAAGAGAAAAAGGAAAATAAAATGGTTTCAGCAGAGATTTGCAAGGCTGCATGTGTTTCACTTTTTACTGATGAGTGTTTCTTGGCTGGTTGGGTGGGTTTTGTTTAACCCTTAGAGTTCAGGATTTCACCAGATATTATTAATAGTATCCTGCTAATATCTAAATAATTAAATTAACTTTGCAGGGAAAATTAGATTTTTTGAAATATGCAAATTAGGGTTTTTTTGTTTTTATGGTCATCTTTTTGTTTTGTGTTTCTGCATACAAATTGCCAGTATTAATTAGTTTTCTTTTCTTTTACAGATACAGAATATATATGAATCGTGTTGTCTATTGTAAGGTTTCAAAATTTTCCAGCAGTAGAAGGCACAGCAGACATATTGGATAGATGATCTAATGCATATTTCTTTAGTTTTTGTTTTTATAGATGGACAGACATATTGGATAGATGATCTAATGCATATTTCTTTTTTTTGTTTTTATAGATGGAACAAGATGCTGGTCGATTCTACACTGGAAATATCACGGTTTACACAACATGAGGTAGTGTACATTTGAACCACTCCCTCCCCTTCTATCGGTACAGGAGGAAGTGACATATTAATCCCCTCTCTAGTGGGTGAAGCAGAGGTAGGTAAGATAGTCAAAATGTGTATGTAGGATGTAGATCTTTCCTGTTGTCAAATGAGCTAGGTATGCTGTAGATAAAGTCTAAATCTGAGCTGATGGAATCGGATGGAGATCCCCGCACAGGTGCAGCTGACCAAGAAGCAGTGAACGGGCCTAGAGTTGAGGAGTCCTTTACCAATGCATATGGACCATACCTCGGTGGCACCTGTCACGTCAGTGACTTCTGTTACTCCTTGTGTTCTTAAATCCCTACAGGAACAAGCGAATCAACAAGGAATGGAGTGCGAGATGCAGGGAGCCAGCTGACTGAGGAAGGTCTGTGGATAAAGGGCGGTAAGCTTTCTCTGCCATGAGATCTCTTCTCAATGATGGCCCAGGTAACATGGACTAAAATCTGTGAAAGACGAATATCAGTGTGTGCTTTGGTGATGCCAGGGTTCAGTACCCAGGTGGGCAGACTCACCCGGTCTTGTAAAACACGTTCTTAAAACAATGAGACAAAACTGAAAAGAGTTCACAGAAGCACCCTGCACCTGCTCTACCCATTTTTAGAGACCGCAAACTGATTATAGATGTATATCATGAGCACGTTGTATGCAAGTCTGTGCGTGTTGTGTAGATTTCTTTCCAGGTTTGGTCAGAGGCATTCCAGTGCAGAAAGCAACATCATTGCTGAAAATCCACATAATGCAAGTGGTATGTAAAAAAAAACACAAAAAACAAACAGGTCTCTATGTAAAATGATTTTTTTGGTTTAACACAAGGCACGTACAATTTTCATATGATTGACTAAATAGTGAAATAAACAAGTGTATTTTCTAATTCCAGATCCTAAATCAGGGTTTGTAGTATATGGTTTTCAGTCAGGACACTGATTAATCCTAAAGGGACAAGCGAGAAAGAGTCATGAGTCAAGATTAGATGAGTTGATCCAGCTTGTCCCCACCATAGAAATTTCGATGAAGCTCAATGGCAGGACAACATGGATTCACGCCTCACATTACAGAAGGGTCGATCCACCGGAGCTGCACTGAGCATCCTGCTCATTCTGTATAATTGAGTATTTTTCAATAAACGAGTCCAGTCTATGACATTGGCTCATACGGTGAACACGTTTTGTGTGATCATTGTCTGATTCAGTAATATCTGCACAGATACAGTCATATGAAAAAGTTTGGGCACCCCTATTAATGTTAACCTTTTTTCTTTATAACAATTTGGGTTTTTGCAACAGCTATTTCAGTTTCATATATCTAATAAATGATGGACTCAGTAATATTTCTGGATTGAAATGAGGTTTATTGTACTAACAGAAAATGTGCAATCTGCATTCAAACAAAATTTGACAGGTGCATAAGTATCGGCACCCTTAGCAATTTCTTGATTTGAACACTCCTAACTACTTTTTACTGGCTTACTGAGGCACTAAATTGGTTTTGTAACTTCATTGAGCTTTGAACTTCATAGGCAGGTGTATTCAATCATGAGAAAAGGTATTTAAGGTGGCCACTTGCAAGTTGGTCTCCTATTTGAATCTCCTATGAAGAGTGGCATCATGGGATCCTCAAAACAACTCTCAAATGATCTGAAAACAAAGATTATTCAACATAGTTGTTCAGGGGAAGGATACAAAAAGTTGTCTCAGAGATTTAAACTGTCAGTTTCCACTGTGAGGAACATAGTAAGGAAATGGAAGAACACAGGTACAGTTCTTGTTAAGCCCAGAAGTGGCAGGCCAAGAAAAATATCAGAAAGGCAGAGAAGAAGAATGGTGAGAACAGTCAAGGACAATCCACAGACCAGCTCCAAAGACCTGCAACATCATCTTGCTGCAGATGGTGTCACTGTGCATTGGTCAACAATACAGCACACTTTGCACAAGGAGAAGGTGTATGGGAGAGTGATGCGAAATAAGCCGTTTCTGCAAGCACGCCACAAACAGAGTCGCCGGAGGTATGCAAAAGCACATTTGGACAAGCCAGTTACATTTTGGAAGAAGGTCCTGTGGACTGATGAAACAAAGATTGAGTTGTTTGGTCATACAAAAAGGCGTTATGAATGGAGGCAAAAAAACACGGCATTCCAAGAAAAGCACTTGCTACCCACAGTAAAATTTGGTGGAGGTACCATCATGCTTTGGGGCTGTGTGGCAAATGCCAACACCGGGAATCTTGTTAAAGTTGAGGGTCGCATGGATTCAACTCAGTATCAGCAGATTCTTGATGAATAGTGACGACGTTGCAGTTACGCAGGGGGTGGATATTTCAGCAAGACAATGATCCAAAACACCAATCCAAATCTACTCAGGCATTCATGCAGAGGAACAATTACAATGTTCTGGAATGGCCATCCCAGTCCCCAGACCTGAAAATCATTGAACATCTGTGGGTTGATTTGAAGCGGGCTGTCCATGCTTGGCGACCATCAAACTTAACTGAACTGGAATTGTTTTGTAAACAGGAATGGTCAAAAATATCTTCATCCAGGAACTCATTAAAAAGCTACAGGAAGCGACTAGAGGCTGTGATTTTTGCAAAAGGAAGATCTCCAAAATATTAATGTCACTTTTATGTTGAGGTGCCCATACTTATGCACCTGTCAAATTTTGTTTAAATGCAGATTGCACATTTTCTGTTAGTACAATAAACCTCATTTCAATCCAGAAATCTTACTGAGTCCATCATTTATTAGATATATAAAACTGAACTAGGTGTTGCAGAAACCCAAATTGTTATAAAGAAAAAAGGTTAACATTACTAGGGGTGCCCAAACTTTTTCATATGACTGTATATAGCTAATTCGATCCATGCCTCTGATACTCTGAATGAAGATACCATTAGCTATCTTCACCTAAATTTCTCCTTTGACACTGCCAGAGGGTGCATTTTGTTTGTACAATTACAGAATGCAGCGTGCGCACATACCCTAATGCTACCTGCTTATTCCAGGTCTTTCTCTAGCTCTCCACAGTTAGTCCTTTGCTCTTGGTCACCTCTTCTGATAATTTTTTTCACTCCTCTGTCTGAAATCTTGAGACAAGCACCTAGGTGTAGCCGGTTTATGGTGAAATGTTCTTCTTTTCAATTCTAGATTATGGCCCCAAAAGTGCTGACTGGAATTTTTTGTAGTTTAGAAATCTTCTGTATCCAATGCCATCAGTATGTTTTGCACAAGAAAGCTGCAAAAGTCGTGAGACAGCCCATTGATTTTACCCATCAGGCAACGTTTCTTGTATGGCACCTTGGTAATGAGTCACTTTTTTATAGGACATCAGTTGAACCAGCTGCTATTTTTCAATAAGTTGCAGGATTGCTTTCTAATTACTGATAAGATTTCAGCTGGTGTCATGACTTTCCATGGCTTTTTGCACATCTTTCTTTATGCATTCAATACATTTTTCCTGTTATTTCTCATTATTACACATCACTTAATTTATGGACAGCTACGGTTTGATTTCTCTTTCCTATGTGGACTGGATAAGTTGTTACCAACATCTGATGAGAAACTGTCAAACATGGTGGTGGCAGCATCATGGTTTGGGCCTGCTTTTCTTCAGCAGGGACAGGGAAGATGGTTAAAATTGATGGGAAGATGGATGGAGCCAAATACAGGACCATTCTTGAAGAAAACCTCTTGGAGTTTGCAAAAGACCTGAGACTGGGATGGAGATTTGTCTTCCAACAAGACAATGATCCCAAACATAAAGCAAAATCTACAATGGAATGGTTCACAAATAAATGTATTCAGGTATTAGAATGGCCAATTCAAAGTCCAGACCTGAATCCAATCAAGAATCTGTGGAAAGAGCTGAAAACTGCTGTTCACAAACGCTCTCCATCCAACCTCACTCAGCTCGAGCTGTTTGCAAAGGAAGAATGGGCAAGAATTTCAGTCTCTTGATATGCAAAATTGATAGAGACAAACTCAAGCGTCTTGCAGCTGTAATCGCAGCAAAAGGTGACACTACAAAGTATTAACTTAAAGGGGACGAATAATATTGCACGCCCCACTTTTCAGTTATTTCAGTTATTCTTCACCACAACATTAAAATTTTTATCTTTATGTTTGAAGCCTGAAATATGGGAAAAGGTTGAAAAATTCAACAGAGCCTAATACTTTTGCAAGGCACTGTAGCTCTCAATATACGAGGGGCTGCTGATAAGTCTGAGTTTACCCAGTAAGAAACGAGATAGGATGATGAAACTTTACATTTATTCCACATACTCTCCACTGATGTCAACACACTTCTTACATTGGTATTCCAAGTTCTGTAAGCCTAGCAAAAAGAAGGATTTCGGTTGTGCCTCAAACCAGGCATCTGTAGCAGCTATGGAATCCGAAATGGTGTGAAATTTGGTACCCTTGAGGTCTTTCTTCAAGTTTCCAAACAGATGATAGTCAGAGGGAGCTAGATCTGGTGAATAAGGTGGGTGGTCAACCAGCTGGAAGCCCAGTTCTGACAGTTTTGTTGTGGTCACTTGTGCAGTGTGAGTGGAGGCATTGTCTTGCAGGAACAAGATTCCTTTGGACAGCTTGCCGCACCTTTTGGCCTTCGGAGCTGCCTTTAGTTGGTCCAAAAGTTCAATGTAATAGCTTGCATTGATGGTGGAACCCTTTTGAAGGTAGTCCACTTGCAGCACACCCTCCTTATCCCAGAATACAGACACCATCACCTTAGTGGCTGATTTTTGCATCCAGAACTTCTTTGGACGAGGAGAACCACTGTGCCTCCACTCTTTTGATTGTTCCTTGTTTTCAGGGTCATACAAATAAATCCAGGTCTCATCCATAGTGACCAGTCGATCCAGGAAGTTCTTATCAGTCTGGAAACATTGACAAATGGACCTGGAAGTTTAGGGTCCCACTTTGCAGATAGCTTCCTCTAAAATATCCAAATGTTCATGGATAAGGACACAAACACATTCACGGGAAATCCCCATGATGTCTGCTATTGCTTTAGCTGAAATTCGTTGATTCTCAGTATGAGGTTGTGCACAGCATTGCCGATCTCCAGAACAAGAACCACTCTCGGTCGTCCATGACGTTCCTCATCACTGGTGCTGAAGTGGCCAGTTTTAACTGTGGAATATGAAGTGTATTGATTCCCCAATGTCTGCGAGATATCACCATGAATATCCTTTGTGGACTTTCCTTGCAGAAACAAGAATTTTATCACTCCTCTGCTCTCAGTTGCTGTGAATATTGCATTAGACTCCGCCATTTTGTTTTTCCACGTGCGTAGAACACCGTTGCCATAAGATTTAAACATGAAATTTTGAAAACATATATTAGACACATAAGACTTTCATGTGATGTAGTATGTGTTACCATAGAAACAAAAAAAGATCACAAAGCTAAAGACTTATCAGCAGACCCTCGTACAGGATGAGCACCCACATAGCTCTCAATATACAGTATTAGCCCTCACAAAGCTCTCTATATAAAGGATGAGCCCTCACGTAGCTCTCTATATAAAATATGAACCCCCACATAGCCCCCTATATAAAGTATGAGCCCTCACATAGCTCTCTATATACAGGATAAGCCCTAACATAGCTCTCTATATACAGGATGAGCCTTCACATAGCTCTCCATATAAAATATGAACCCCAGATAGCACCCTATATACAGGATAAGCCCTCATATAGCCCCCTATATACAGTATGAGCCCTCACACAGCTTTCTATATAAAGGTGAGCCCTCACATAGTTCTCTATATAAAATATGAACGCCACATAGCTCTCTATATACAGTATGAGCCCTCTAATAGCTCCCAATACACAGGAGGGTCCCCTACATAGGTCTATATACAGGATAAGCCCTCAAATAGCCCTCTATATGCAGTAGGAGCCCTCACCTAGACCCTCTATATGCAGTATGAGCCCTCACCTAGCTCTCTATATAAAGGATGAGCCCTCACATAGCTCTCTATATCAAATATGAACCACCACATAGCCCCCTATATATAGTATAAGCCCTCACATAACCCCCTATATACAGTATGAACCCTCACATAGCTTTCTATATAAAGGATGAGCTTTCACATAGTTCTCTATATAGAATATGAACCTCACATACCTCTCTATATACAGTATGAGCCCTCACATAGCTCCCAATACACAGGATGGTCCCCTACATAGCTCTCTATATAAAGGATGAGCCCTCACATAGTTCTCTATATACAGGATAAGCCCTCACATAGCTGTCTATATCAAAAATGAACCCCCACAGTCCCCTATATACAGTGTAAACCCTCACATTGCCACTATATACAGGAAAAACCCTCACACAGCTCTCTATATACAGGATGAAACCTCATATATCTCTCTATATTCAGGATGAACCTTCACATGGCTACCTTTATACAGTATGAGCCCTTAGATAGCCCTATATACAGGATGAGCATGCACATAGCTTCCAAGATGCGGGATGAGCCATCACATAGCTCGCTATATACTGGATGAGCCCTCACACAGCTCTCTATATACAGGATAAGCCCTCACATAGCTCCCTATATACAGGAGGAGACTGAACATAGCTCCCTATATACAAGAGGTGCCCACACATTTCTCTCTATACACAGGATGAGCCCCCATATAGCCCAGTATATACAGTATGAGCCCCCAGTCAGCCACCTATATACAGTATGATCCCCCACATAGTCTCCTATATACAGTATGAGCTCACACACAACCCCCTACATACAGCATAATCCCCCATAGCTTTCTATATACAGTATGAGCCCTCTATACGATATGAGTCCCCGGACAGCCCCTTAAATACAGTATGAGCCCCTGCATAGCCCCCTATATACAGTATAATCCTCACATAGCCCCCTATGTACAGGATTGGCCCTGCCATTACACACTATATAAAAGCATGGATTCCATAAACATATTAAGAAAAAAAACACACACAGACCTCACTTTCGTTCCTTTGGCACTCTGCTTTGGTCCACAAGACTCCACTTCTTCACACATGCTGGTACCAACTGATGATGCCACAGAACAGGCCACGGGACCTCAGCTGGAGCTGAGCTGCCATTCTGTATTGCCAGCAATGGAGCGCCAGGAAAGCTCCCAGTTCCGACATGTGCACAGCTGTTAATGGTGCAAACATTATAGTGAGGGTAATTGTGACGCCCTGGCCCCGCCAGGTGTCGCACACAGGGTAGGCCCCCCGCATAACACCTTCCCAAAAAGGGTTACACCAAAGCCAACCAAATCATAGTCACCCCCCTCAGGGTAGGACAGGCACACCAATGGGCGGGAGCAGGCGGATGGAGCACGCCCACCTAGGGGTCTAGAGAACCTGGGGCGGGAAAAGTAGTCAGTTCAAGTCTGAGTTGAAGTGGAGTTGAGTGGAAGTTGAAGGAGGAGAGGAGTGAAGCCTGTGACAGTGACAGTCTGTCACGTGGAAGTAGCAGCAGAGAGGCGTCGGGACGGAGCCCCGGCGTATTGGCTAGGTGGCAGACGGTTGTCCATATCTGACAGAAGTTGGGAAGACGGCTGCGGGAGATCCGAGGAGGACAGGGTTGGAGCCCGCCGGTACCGAGTACCGGAGATCTGAACCGGAAACTGTGCAGAGAGGGGGTACTTGGACCCTGAAGCCAGGACCGGAACTAAAGGCCTAGCTAATTAACCAATTGAGGGCAGGATTATAGGTCCTGTCCCAACCAAAGTCCCAAAAGCAGACAACCACCCACCGAGGGGGTAAGGGCATCCGCCAGGGCCCGTAGATCCCAAGGGTCAGCGTCAGCGGGCACGGTTCCCAACCAAAAGTACCGGGAGCGGACTCGCGTGTTCCATACCGGGAAGTCCACACACTACAAAACACAGTGCAGAGGAAAAGTGACACAGACCACCAGCCCGGGTGTGGGACCAGAGTAAACCTGGCCGCGGCGGCCGGTCACCAACACATTGGTTTACCGATTGGACTTGTGTGAAGTTATTTGTGAGTACATTGACATCCCCCGGTGTGTCCGGGCGCGCCGGCACCTGCAGTCACCATCCTCAACACAGAGACACTGAGAACTGGGGCAGCAATCCCTACCCACGGAGGGGTTAACATCCAGCTGCAAGCCCATCACCCCTGGGTGCTCCCCAGCAGCAGCGGTGGTGCTACATTTCACCACACACCATAGGTGGCGTCACAAAATCCTCGTATATAAACGTCCCCTTTTCATTCGAAGTGTCCGCGAGACCCCCCGGGTCCGGAGACCCCTCGAGCCACACTGCAGATCCGGATCCGATCAGCTCGGCTGCTGGTGTGAGGGCGGCACATAATCTCACTTGCCCTCATTATAATCTACCTATCAGTATGTAATAGACTAATCTGTACACTGTATGTGCTATGTTTTATTTACACAGATATATACTGTTATATGCACTGTACTAATCACACCTGCACATACAGGACCTCACATATATATGGAGCCAGGGTCGGACTGGGGTGTGAGGGGCCTACCAGGGAAATTGCCTCTAGGGGCCCGCACTATAGCTACTGTAAACGTTTTTATTACTTGATCATTTTCGGCTTCTCTCAGTATAACGTGCGACTTTTAGCAAATCCTACAGTGCGCAGAAGAGCCCTGTCCTGTGCCTGCAGATATCACAGGATTTCCTGTAGCCTCTTATTTATTGTAGTTAATAATGGAATCTATTATTTACAGTCAGTCGCAGGTTTTCTTACACACGGACATTCCTTGTCCTAGGAAAACCACCGAGTACAACAGCCAAACAATAATCAAAGAGAAGCAGAACGTTATCCAGCATCTTCATATGGAAACGTTTACTAACATTAATCCCCCTCTGCCCTCATCTGGGAAATCCCCTGTAAGGGTGCGTGCCCAGCCGTCCACGATCAGTGTTTGCAGCATGTTGGCTGTAGCATGGTTCAGCTGCATCCAAAACGCTGCGTTGTAAGTACAAGCACAGTGGAGGGATTTCTAGAAATCCCGTGCCCAATGTGATTCTTGTTTCCGCAGCAAACACTGACCTGCGGATCTTCTTTCTAGACCACAGCATGTCAATTGTTTGCTGCGTGATCATATGCTCCTCCGTATGGAGAACACAAGTGAAAGACCGCAGCGCACTGAAGCCTGATTGTGGGTATGAGCAGCTGCGGTCTCCTGCGGAGAACACTCGCAGCCCCGCAGGTCCGGACCCGCTCCATGCAGAACACAGTGAGTCCTGATCGTGGGCATATACCCTAAGGGGCACTTTGCACACTGCGACATCGCAGGCCGATGCTGCGATGCCGAGTGCGATAGTCCCCGCCCCCGTCGCAGCAGCGATATGTGGTGATAGCTGGCGTAGCGAAAATTATCGCTACGCCAGCTTCACACACACACTCACCTGCCGTGCGACGTCCCTGTGGCCGGCGACCCGCCTCCTTGTTAAGGGGGCGGGTCGTGCGGCGTCACTGCGACGTCACACGGCAGGCGGCCAATCGGAGCGGAGGGGCGGAGATGAGCAGGATGTAAACATCCTGCCCACCTTCTTCCTTCCGCATATCCTACGGAAGCCGCAGTGACGCTGGTAGGAGATGTTCCTCGCTCCTGCGGCTTCACACACAGCGATGTGTGCTGCCGCAGGAGCGAGGAACAACATCGGACCGTCGCGTCAGCGTAATTATGAATTACGCCGACGCTGCACCGATGATACGATTACGACGCTTTTGCGCTCGTTAATCGTATCATCAAGGCTTTACAAACTGCGATGTCGCATGCGATGCCGGATGTGCGTCACTTTCAATTTGACCCCACCGACATCGCACCTGCAATGTCGCAGTGTGCAAAGTGCCCCTAAGAGTCAGTGTGTGGAGGTGTGAAGCATTACCACCAAATACACTTTACCATTTGGAGACTCTGGTGAATATTTGTCTTCACTATAGTTTCTAAACTAGTGTTACATGTTGGATAAACCCTTCACTAGTCCTGTGTATTCTGACAACACTGCTCTATAGACAGATCAGGCTTTTTTTTTACATATATAGTATTTATACTGAAGCTCCTCTTGTACTATCATCACATATAGAGGCCCCCTGAAGAGTAATTACATATAGCCTAAGATAATGACACTAACACTGGGGCACTGGGGGTACAGGATAATGACATTGACACTGGGGGTACAGGATAATGACACTGGGGTATAGGGCAATGTCACTGACACTGGGGTTACAGGATAATGACACTGACACTGGGGTTACAGGATAATGACACTGACACTGGAGGTACAGGATAATGACACTGACACTGGGGGTACAGGATAATGACACCGACACTGGGGGTACAAGATAATGACACTGACACTGGGGGTACAGGATAATGACACTGACACTGGGGGTACAGGATAATGACACTGACACTGGGGGTACAGGATAATGACACTGACACTGGGGGTACAGGATAATGACACTGACACTGGAATACAGGATAATGACACTGGGGATACAGGATAATGACACTGATACTGGGGGTACAGGATAATGACACTGACACTGGGGGTACAGGATAATGACACTGACACTGGGGGTACAGGATAATGACACTGACACTGGGGGTACAGGATAATGACACTGACACTGGAGTACAGGATAATGACACTGGGGATACAGGATAATGACACTGATACTCGGGGTACAGGATAATGACACTGACACTGGGGGTACAGGATAATGACACTGACACTGGGGGTACAGGATAATGACACTGACACTGGAGGAACAGGATAATGACACTGACACTGGGAGTACAGGATAATGACACTGGGGATACAGGATAATGACACTGATACTGGGGGTACAGGATAATGACACTGACACTGGGGGTACAGGATAATGACACTGACACTGGGGGTACAGGATAATGACACTGACACTGGAGTACAGGATAATGACACTGGGGATACAGGATAATGACACTGATACTCGGGGTACAGGATAATGACACTGACACTGGGGGTACAGGATAATGACACTGACACTGGGGGTACAGGATAATGACACTGACACTGGGGGTACAGGATAATGACACTGACACTGGGAGTACAGGATAATGACACTGGGGATACAGGATAATGACACTGATACTGGGGGTACAGGATAATGACACTGACACTGGGGGTACAGGATAATGACACTGACACTGGGGGTACAGGATAATGACACTGACACTGGAGTACAGGATAATGACACTGGGGATACAGGATAATGACACTGATACTCGGGGTACAGGATAATGACACTGACACTGGGGGTACAGGATAATGACACTGACACTGGGGTACAGGATAATGACACTGACACTGGAGGAACAGGATAATGACACAGACACTGGGGTACAGGATAATGACACTGGGGGTACAGGATAATGACACTGACACTGGGGTACAGGATAATGACACTGACACTGGAGGAACAGGATAATGACACAGACACTGGGGTACAGGACAATGACACCGACACTGGGGGTACAAGATAATGACACTGACACTGGAGGTACAGGATAATGACACTGACACTGGGGGTACAGGATAATGACACCGACACTGGGGGTACAAGATAATGACACTGACACTAGGGGTACAGGATAATGACACTGACACTGGGGGTACAGGATAATGACACTGACACTGGGGGTACAGGATAATGACACTGACACTGGGGGTATAGGATAATGACACTGACACTGGAGTACAGCATAATGACACTGGGGATACAGGATAATGACACTGATACTGGGGGTACAGGATAATGACACTGACACTGGGGGTACAGGATAATGACACTGACACTGGGGGTACAGGATAATGACACTGACACTGGGGGTACAGGATAATGACACTGACACTGGGAGTACAGGATAATGACACTGGGGATACAGGATAATGACACTGATACTGGGGGTACAGGATAATGACACTGACACTGGGGGTACAGGATAATGACACTGACACTGGGGGTACAGGATAATGACACTGACACTGGAGTACAAGATAATGACACTGGGGATACAGGATAATGACACTGACACTGAGGGTACAGGACAATGACACTGACACTGGGGGTACAGGATAATAACACCGACACTGGGGGTACAGGATAATGACACTGACACTGGGGGTACAGGATAATGACACTGACACTGGGAGTACAGGATAATGACACTGACACTGGAGGAACAGGATAATGACACAGACACTGGGGTACAGGATAATGACACTGGGGATACAGGATAATGACACTGACACTGGAGTACAGGACAATGACACTGACACTGGAGGTACAGGATAATGACACTGACACTGGAGTACAGGATAATGACACTGGAGGTACAGGATAATGACACTGACACTGGGGGTATAGGATAATGACACTGACACTGGGGGTACAGGATAATGACACTGACACTGGGGTTACAGGATAATGACACTGACACTGGGGGGACAGGATAATAACACTGACACTGGGGGTACAGGATAATGACACTGACATTGGGGGTACAGGATAATGACACTGACACTGGGGGTAGCAATGGGCCCCCCAGCCTTGTGTACTCTAGCAATGGGCCTCTCTTCCTGTCCCCTATTATGCCATTGTTCACACACACACACGCACGCACGCACACACACACACACACACACACACACACACACGTTATTCTCACCTGTCCTCCGTACCTGCGCTGTCCTTACCTTACCAGTCCGCAGGCTCATGGACCCCTCCATGATCTCGTCCGGTGCACGGAGCCGCCGCTGCCGCAGAATGCCATCATGGCTTTACTGCAATTAAATGCTTTGCAGCGCCGTAAAGCATTTAACTGCAGTAAAGCAATGAAGTCAACCTGCAGCGGCGGCTCCGTGCACCGGACGGGTCACTGAGGGGGTCTGTGTCTTGCGGTCTGGAGCACCACGGGAACAGAGGAGAACAGGTGAGAATGATTATTTTTTTTTTCTTCGGCTCCTTCTGAGCAGTTACTTCTCCTCTGCATCCCTGCGCGTCCTCTCCTCTGCTGCTCCGGCGGCGGCAGTGTGATGACGGCCGCTGTGTCGGTGCGGGGCTGAGCAGGTCCTCCGCCTCCTGACACCGGCCGGACTGTTCACATGTACGAGCGTCTGAAGGATGCACGTACATTTGAACAGCGAGCGGTGCAGGACCTACGGTGAGTCACATGACTGTCTGTGATGTCACCACAGGTCCTTCTGCACCCGCAAAAACTGCAGCGATAGTACGGATCGTGTGCTATCGCTGCAGTGTGTAATTGAAAGGCTGGGGGCCCTCAGAGTGTGGGAGGAGGGGCCCATCAGAGCGTGGGGGCCCTGCCCAGTCTGCCGCACATAGCGCCGGCCGTGAAAAACCGGTGGCCCCGCGGCGCTGTACACAGCCCCGCATAAATTAAGGCACGTGGGGCCCCCTGAGGGCCCGAGGCCTACCGGGGGATTCCCCGGTGCCCCGGCGGGCCAGACCGAGCCTATATGGAGCAATATAGCTGGGTGACCACAAGCTATTACTCGGCTTGAGATCATCGTGTCTGCTATTAGTGACGATGGGTACAAAGCGGGAGACCTCACCCTAAAATAAACAAAGAGATACAACTGGCACTACCGACAGCCATTTCAGAGGGGTGGATTAGTGACCCGCATTTGGTGATAGCATCCACAGCAGCCATAACAGCAGGGCACCTGCTATAATGAATAACTGACATCCGCTGATCATTTCCCTAGCTCACCTTGTGAGCCTTCACAATCATTGTTTGCGGGAAAAGAATAATTAAAAAAATAAATAAATAAATAAAATAATACAGGTAACCTCTTACCGACACTGTGTACGTCATGCCTCATGTCGGCATACTCACTGCCTGATGCCGCGGGCAGCGAGTTCCACGCATATGAGTTGATTTGAATAGCTGACATGTGTGGATATCAGACACAAATGGATCCGCTCTCCACTCGTGCCTGTTAACTCCTTACACCGCGCTGTCAAAACGTGACAGCGCGGTGTACATCGCAGCCGCAGTAAGCTCTCAGTCACCTGGCTCCATCGGAAGTTACATGTTGTGATCACGTAGATCCAATCATTGCCATGGTAACACAGGGTCATGTGATGACTCCTGTAGCTATCATAAGTCAGTTCCTCTTAGGCCCTGTGTCCACGGTGCGTTTTTTCATGCTTTTCTGCAGCGTTTTCAACTGCACTTTCTTAGTGCCCAAATGGCTGCGTTTTGATTTCCCAGCAAAGTCTATGGAAAATAGGGTTTTCCTGTGCCCACCATGCAGTTCAAAATGCTGCGTTTAATTTGCATATTTTGTGGCAAAAAACATGCGTTTTAAAAAGCAGCATGAATTGTTTTTGCCATTTGAGGTGCGTTTACATAACATAGAAGTCAATGAGAAAGCAGGGAGTAACCAAGAAACATCAAAATTCCAACGTTTTACCTGCTTTTTTGGTGCAGAAAACATGCGTTTTGGACTACTAAAACGCATGCTTTTTGCACATCAAAATAATTATTTCATATGTCCCTTTACACACACACATAGTCCGACAATTTATGTAAAGAAAATTATCATTTTATTGTTATATTTCCGTTTTTTATTAAATAACCGCTATAATTCTATTAAATCTTGCTATTTTCTTTTTTTCCATACAAATATTTATGTGTCCCTTTTTTTTCTCTTTTTTCATATTGTTTGACTGTTGTAACTTTATTTATCATTGTCTTGATGTTCAAAACGCATGTGTCAAAGTGCATTTGAAAAAGCATTCAAAAAGCGCTAAAAATGCACCAAATACGCGGCAAATACGCATGCGTTTTCAGCGCTAAAGTTCTGCAAAAGGCAACTTTGGCTAATTCAATTAAGGACAAAATGTGCATTTAGAACTGCAAGTAAGGAAAAGCAACGTGGACACATAGCCTAACAGCTGGCAGAGGGCCGTGTATGAGAGGAGAGCAGCTTTTCTTCTACAAAAAAGGAACAAGCGATCAGACTGCTGATCCTTATAATAGTAAAATAAAAAAAAGAAAAAGACAAACTTTTAAAAAATTTAAAAAACCTAAAAGTTTAAATCATCCCCCATTCACCCCATTGACAATTAAAGGGTTAAAAAAAAATAAAAAATATACGATATATTTGATATCGCCACATTCAGAAATATCAAAATTTAAAATATCTCATCAATAAATGGCGTAGCGGCAAAAAAATCCAAATGCCAAAATTACGTTTTTTGGTCGTTGCAAATTTTGCGTAAAATGCAATAAAAATGTAGCATCTGCCCAAAAATGGTACCGTTAAAAATGTCAGCTCGAGATGCAAAAAATAAGCGGTCGCTGAACCATAGAGCCCAAAGAATGAGAATGCTATAGTTTTCAGAAAATAGCGCAGAAAGTGTGCCACTTTTTTTGGAAAAACATCTGAATTTTTTTTAACCCATTACATAACAGTAAATCCATACGTTTGGTGTCTACGAATTCGTACTGACCTGAGGCGTCACATCGCCATATCAGTTTTACCATATAGTAAACACAGTGAATAAAATATCCCAAAAACAATTGTGCAATCACACTTTTTTTTGCAATTTTTCTGCACTTGGAATTTTTTTGCCATTTTCCAGTACATTATATGGTAAAACTAATGGATTCATTTAAAAGTACAACTCGTCCCTCAAACGTACGCTCTTATATGGCAAGATTAAAGGAACAATAAAAAAGTGACGGCTCTCGGAAGAAGGGGAGCAAAAAACAAAAACGGAATATCGCTGGGGGTGAAGGGGTTAAACAAAAGAAAATTTAGGACTCTTCCATTATCATATAAATGAATAGATTTGGAACCTTTTATTTCCATTATGTTTTCCTAAAATGCATTAAAATACTGAAACTACTGGAAATGTGAAGCAGAGCCTTAGGCGGGCTTTGCACACTACAACATCGCAGGTGCGATGTCGGTGGGGTCAAATTGAAAGTGACGTACTTCCGGCATCGCATGCGACATCATAGTGTGTAAAGGCTCGATGATACGATTAACGAGTGCAAAAGTGTCGTAATCGTATCATCGGTGCAGTGTCGGCGAAATCCATAATTACGCTGACGCAACGGTCCGATGTTGTTCCTCGCTCCTGCGGCAGCACACATCGCTGTGTGTGAAGCCGCAGGAGCGAGGAACATCTCCTACCAGCGTCACCGCGGCTTCCGTAGGATATGCGGAAGGAAGGAGGTGGGCGGGATGCTTACATCCCGCTCATCTCCGCCCCTCCGCTCCTATAGGCCGCCTGCCGTGTGACGTCGCTATGACGCCGCACGACCCACCCCCTTAATAAGGAGGCGGGTCGCCGGCCAGAGCGACGGTCGCAGGACAGGTGAGTCCATGTGAAGCTGCCGTAGCGATAATGTTCGCTACGGCAGCTATCACAAGGATATTGCAGTTGCGACGGGGGCGGGGACTATCGCGCTCGGCATCGCAGCATCGGCTTGCGATGTCGCAGCGTGCAAAGTACCCCTTAGAATGCAATGTAAAGATACTGGAATGGGGCGGAGTGATGTAGCTGAGCTGAGCGGAGGCACATGAGAGGTGCTCCCACCATCCTGCATATCCTGATATTGTTGCCTGCTCTCCCTCGCCTGCAAAGTTGTTCCTGAGGTAGGGGACACTCTCTAGAGGCCAGCGATTCCACCAGAACTGTCCCCCGACTCCTGACAGCAGATATTGTACCAACTGAGGCCGGACAGTGAGACGAGGCAGCCATCTTCCCTGCACGAGGCTTTGCAGCTGCATAGCGTGCAGCGCCGTGGAGTCCCACCACCCGGCGATCAGCTTACCCCCAGGAGGACGTGGAGGAGCTGGTGGAGGTGGCTTCACAAGTCAGCAGGGGCGAACCAGAGGGGAGATCTGGAGATCAGTGAGCGCCACTAATAATTTTATCATCAGCCGCACCGCCCGCAGCTGGCACATCAAAGGGCCAGCAGCGGTGAACGAGCCAATAACCGAGGCAGATTGGGGTGAGTGCTCTGAAAAACAGGCCCCTCAGGTCTCCCTCTGACACTGACATAATACAGAAAGATATACATTAAGACTCCACGCTGGAGAGGCCTGTATTACTCCTGATTATAACACTCAGGCGCTGTGCTGACTCGGGACTACCCTTTGCTGTAGACACGTGTATGTACAGATGTTGGGGGTGAGAATTAAGTAAACAGAAATACTTAATTCAGCCATTTCATAGACTCAGGTATATAGTTTAGTAGATGTAAACTAACACTCATATATATGAATGCTTTTGTTTCTTACTAACACGTATATATACAGTCATATGAAAAAGTTTGGGCACCCCTATTAATGTTAACCTTTTTTCTTTACAACAATTTGGGTTTTTGCAACAGCTATTTCAGTTTCATATATCTAATAACTGATGGACTGAGTAATATTTCTGGATTGAAATGAGGTTTATTGTACTAACAGAAAATGTGCAATCTGCATTTAAACAAAATTTGACCAGTACAAAAGTATGGGCACCTCAACATAAGAGTGACATTAATATTTTGTAGATCCTCCTTTTGCAAAAATAACAGCCTCTAGTCGCTTAGGCTATGTTCGCACGTTGCGTTTTTTTCCGCGTTTCTGCAGCGTTTTTAGCTGCAGCGTTTTTGTGCCAAAACGCATGCGTTTTTGTTTTCCAGCAAAGTCTATGGAAAAACCAGAAATCCTGTCTGCACTTTGCTTTTTTTTCAGCAGCGTTTAATTTGCATATTTGTGGTCAAAAACCATGCTGAAAAAGAAGCAGCATGTCAGTTGTTTTTGCCATTTCTGCAGCGTTTCATTAACATTGGAGTCAATGAGAAATGGCAAAAAGCAACCAAAATCACAATTCCTGCGTTTTTCATGCTTTTTACCTGCTTTTCCACTGCGATTTTGGCTCCAAAAATGCATGCTTTTCTGGCCAAAAATTAATGGATTCTAATGTTCCTTTACACACACACAATAACCGAAAATTTAAATGCTAAAAAATAATAAACTTTACCTATTTTTCTGTTATAATGTGCATAACCGCTATTATTTCATTATAATTGATATTTTCCATATAGTTTTATTAAAATTTTATCCTTTTTTCATTCTTTTTGACTAGTCCAACTTTATTTCTCAGTGTCTTGATCTACAAAACGCATCTGCAGAAACGCAGGTGAAAACGCAGGTAAAAAGCGCACAAAACGCACTAAAAACGCGGTAAAAACGCATGCGTTTTTAGCGCTAAAAAATGGCCAAAAGCCATTTGGTCAAAAACCAAGGGAAGGAAAACGTGCAGAATAAACTGCAGGTACTCCGACGCAACGTGCGCACATAGCCTTAGGGGCACTTTGCACACTGCGACATCGCAGGTGCGATGTCGGTGGGGTCAAATTGAAAGTGACGCACATCCGGCATCGCATGCGACATCGCAGTGTGTAAAGCCTAGATGATACGATTAACGAGCGCAAAAGCGTCGTAATCATATCATCGGTGTAGTGTCGGCGTAATTCATAATTACGCTGACGCGACGGTCCGATGTTGTTCCTCGCTCCTGCGGCAGCACACATCGCTGTGTGTGAAGCCGCAGGAGCGAGGAACATCTCCTACCGGCGTCACCGCGGCTTCCGTAGGATATGCGGAAGGAAGAAGGTGGGCAGGATGTTTACATCCTGCTCATCTCCGCCCCTCCGCTCCGATTGGCCGCCTGCCGTGTGACGTCGCAGTGACGCCGCACGACCCGCCCCCTTAACAAGGAGGCGGGTCGCCGTCCACAGGGACGTCGCACGGCAGTTGAGTGTGTGTGTGAAGCTGGCGTAGCGATAATTTTCGCTACGCCAGCTATCACCACATATCGCTGCTGCGACGGGGGCGGGGACTATCACACTCGGCATCGCAGCATCGGCCTGCGATGTCGCAGTGTGCAAAGTGCCCCTTAGTGTAGCTTTTAATGAGTTCCTGGATCCTGGATGAAGGTATATTTGACCATTCCTGGTTACAAAACAATTCCAATTCAGTTAAGTTTGATGGTCGCCAAGCATGGACAGCACACTTCAAATCATCCCACAGATGTTCAATGATATTCAGGTCTGGGGACTGGGATGGCCATTCCAGAACATTGTAATTGTTCCTCTGCATGAATGCCTGAGTAGATTTGGAGCGGTGTTTTGGATCATTGTCTTGCTGAATATCCATCCCCTGCGTAACTTCAACTTCATCACTGATTCTTGCACATTATTGTCAAGAATCTGCTGATACTGAGTTGAATCCATGCGACCCTCAACTTTAACAAGATTCCCGGTGCCGGCATTGGCCACACAGCCCCAAAGCATGATGGAACCTCCACCATAACATATCTTAAACGGATGACAAGGGAGGAGGATGACATAATAGGAAGAAGACTCAGGGACTCAGAGGCAAGATATATATCTAACACAACTGATGGGAACAGCGCGGCTTAGTTGCATTCATATAGGACATATGTACAACACTCTGAAACTAAATCTAAGCGTAAGCTATTCTTCACCCGACAGTCATACTTTGAGCTTGGGAACCAGTCAAACAAATTACTTGCATATATGGTTAGGCAGCATAATGCTTCAAATACAGTACTGGGAATATGAAAGGCGGATGGTTCGATTGTCACATCCCCTGAGGGCATCTCACAATGTTTCTACACGTTCTATAAAACTTTGTACAGCTCTAAAAGTGTTCATGGGGTCCAGGATTGTTTGGCATATTTCAGATGTAGAATGTCAAATATTGAGTCAGTCACAACGAGAGTTTCTAGAGGCAGACATAATAACAGAAGAAGTAACAACAGCCATCTCAGATATGGCTAGAGGGAAATCTCCCGGTCCAGACGGCCTTCAAATAGACTTTTACGGCAAATATTTGTGACACCTTGGCCCCGGTCCTTTTGATATTTTTTCACACTTTTCAATTGGTGGCTCTCTATCTGCCTCTCTATACAAACCGCATATTCTTGTGCTGAGGAAGGAGGGAAAGGATCACTGGACTGTGGCTCATACCGCTCTATATCATTGGTCAATGCTGACTACAAGATTTTTACCAAAATATTGGCGTCCCAGCTTAATTCTGTTATACTAGATGGAGTGCACCCGGATGAAACAGGATTTATGACTGGGAAAAACAACTCTATAAATATTAGATGGGTCCAGTCTATAGTGCAATACAGTATGTTGGTCCCGGAAAACGAGTGGCCCTTGGCCTCACTGGACGCGGTCAAGGCATTTGACTCGGTGGAGTGGCCATTCTTGTCTGCCTGCCTCCAGAGGTTCGCTTTTGGTCCTAAGTTTAGTAATTGGATCCACATGCTGCGTAGATCCCCATCTGTTGTATCAATTCCTGTTCCGGGTGACTATTGTGTCTGTTTGGGGTAATGGAACAGGAGTCATGGGATCATTACATGAAAATATTTGTTAGGGAAACCTTGTTCATGGCTAGGACGTTGATAGCTCTAAGGTGGATGGGAGGTTCACATCCAACAGTACTGTCCTGGGTCAAATTAGTTAATTAAATCATACCCTATGAAGGGGTCGTGCGTTACAATAGGGGATGCCCAGAAAAATTCAACAAAATCTGGAGCCTGTGGAACTCCTTTCTCGACACACTTACAGAAGATTAAAGGGAATGATTGTGACATAGATCCCTCTAGGTGTTAGAATACTGTCCAGCAGTATATGGATATTGAGATGCTGTGTAGCTGTTATTGTTGCCTTTTGTTTTGTTTAGGTTCTTTGATTAGATTAAGTTGTCTGTATACTTAATACAAATCTGTTAAATGTATAAATGCTAGGGTGTATGAACAACAACACTATTTTGTTTTAGGTAAAGCAGGTGCCATGAAAACTACATGACTGCCTATTACTATGTGTAAAATGCCACCATCCATGTACCTGTAACGGTGTACATTATGTCAGCTGTACCGTGTTTGAGTTGTTAATAAAACAAAGGAAAATAAAAGATACAGATATAAATATGGCTTACCATGGCTGCAAACGGCGCCTCTTGTTGGGGACATTTATTTCCTCCCTTTGTTCGCGTTTTACTAAAATATAAACCAAAAGTGATTATGATCCTAGTTCACATACCAGAGGAGCAATCTCCAACCTTGGAAGAAGCAGAACCTATTACATACTATATGGACAAAAGTATTCGGATGCCTACACATTACACCCAGGGAAGTTATATGAAATCTCATGCTAAATCCCCTCAGTGGCATCAACCACTGAGGACTCTCCGTTCTTTTAAACAATTTTTTTTTATCTCTACTGGCTAACATGGTACAAAGATATACTTTGCCTGTAACACAATCCCTTGTCATTAACCCCTTCACCCCCTAGGCCTGAAAACACTTTAATGACTGGGCTATTTTTTACGATTCTGACCAGTGTCAATTTTAGGGCTCATGCGTATTGCACTGCAGCGTAAATGCATGTGTCCTGCGTCCCCTGCACAATCTATGTAGATTGTGCATGATACGTGCGCACGTTGCTTTTTTGATTGCAGCGATTTGAATGCTAAAATTTTAACCCAAATCCGTGCGTTCATAAAGCATGTCAATTATTTGTGCGCTTTGGATGCTGCTCCCACTCTGTCTATGGTGGGGGCATCATTGCGAGCGCATGAAATCGGCTTTTTTTCTACAGAAAAAATGCATCCATTACGCAGTGTTTCTGCAGCGATTTGAAGCGCACATGTGCTGTAAAATCGCTGCAGAATAATCAGCAGGTATGTGCGAACAAGCCCTAACAGGTAATAACTCTGGAACACTTCAGCAGATACCGGTGATTCTGACATTTTTTGTGATATATTGTACTTCATTATAGTTGTAAATTTAGGCCGATACTTTTACATTTATTTGTGAAAATATTGGAAATTTGTAGAAAATTTCAGTTTTCAAACTTTGACATTTTATAGCCATAAATCTGAGTTATGTCAGAAAATAGTTCCCACATGTCTACTTTACACCAGCACAATTTTTTAAACAATTTTTTTTTTGTTAGGAAGTTAGAAGGATTCAAAGTTCATCAGCAATTTCTCAATTTTCCAACAAAATTTACAAAACATTTTTTTAGGGACCACATCACATTTGAAGTGACTTTGAGAGGCCTAGGTGACAGAAAATACCCAAAAGTGACACCATTCTAAAAACTGCACCCCTCACATTGCTTAAAATTACATACAAGAAGTTTATAAATCCTTTAAGTGCTTCACAGGAACAAAAGCAATGTGGAAGGAAAAAATGATTTTTTTTTTTCAACACAAAAATGTTACTTAAAACATAATGGGTCGTTGGGGGGTTAATGACCGGGCAATTTTTTGCACTTCTGACAAGTGTAACTTTGACAGGTTATAACTCTGGAATGCTTCAACGGATCGTGCTGATTCTGACATTGCTTTTTTGTGACATATTGGACATCATGTTAGTGGTAGAATTAAGGTCATATTTTGTGTGTTTATTTAGGAAAATATCAGAAATTTGGTAAAAATTTTGAAAATTTCACAATTTTCAAAATTTGAAATGTTATGCCTTTAAATCTGAAAGATACTGTATGTCACACAAAATAGTCAGTAAAGAACATTTCCCACATGTCCACTTAACATCAGCGCAATTTTTGAAACAATTTTTTTTACTTAGAAAGTGTCACGATCGGGGGGGTAACAAGCGGGCGTCACACCCCTCCTCTATACCTCCCGACCGACAGACAGAGCACGTGACGCGCTCTCTAGCACCCCTCTTATAGTCAGGCCAATTATGGAATTGCCCGAAAATAAGCAAGGAGGCCGCTATTCTCCTGTGCCGAGGATTGAAGGGTTCCCGGTGAGAGTGAGGTATATATTCCTCCCGACCTCAGCGGACGGAATATATGAAAACCACCTTTAATCTCACCGGCTGCCCCACAATGATCCTTGGCACAAACTCGCTGCCACCAACCGATTTACGGTAACTATTAAGCCGAACACGCAGACGTGGGATTCAAGATCGAGATAACAGAACAGCCCAAGATTAGTTATATAATTTAATCAGCCTAAGGCACACTAGTAACTACAATATATACAATAGGGAATCTACAGAATATGCAGTTAGGTCAGAGTACAGTTACAGGCAAGGTATGGGTTACAAACAGGCATACAGTTCAAGCAGTTACCTTGTGCGTCTGGCCACAGGGGGGGCGCTGTTAGACCAGGTTTCCGGAGCTCCCTCACAGGTCTTTCCCGACCAGACCCCCGAGCAAAGAACAAGCTAAAATGTCCGAACTGTGGTTATCAACCTGGCCGAATACCTGTCCCCTCCTACCTCTGTGACCTCACAGGGAACCAATGTCACTCCCCCGGCTTTGAGTCAGGATAATATTCCCAAGGGATTATTAATCATAACTTTGCCTGAGAACGTCGTAGGCGGACGCCAATGCTCTCATTTTGACAGTTATGAATTTAGCTGCAAAACGAGAGAACTCATGGCTTGTCTGCTAGTTCCCTACTGGCCGATATCACGCCTGGGGTACTTCCCAAGGTCCCACTCCCATAAAAAAGGTGTGCCAGCATCGTCCGCATGCGGAGACACCATTTTTATGGTTGCCGTATTTATCGGACGTACGGCTCGCGAGATAGTAACCATATTTTACCGGAGTCGTTCTGTCTGGTGGCTTCAATGGCCTGGTAATGAGATAGCAACTCTTGTTACAGGGTCACAGCAGGGGGTCGTCCTGTGTCCTTTGTTCACAACTCATCTAATCTCCATATCACAGGAGATTGCCTCTGCTGTGTGAATGGGTTGTGACACCTTTCCAGATGTTGGACATCTGAGAAGGTGAGAAGGAGAAGGGGGGGGGTGTGCTACCACGGAGTGATGAGAGCGATTATGACTGGAAATCATAATTCCTCTTCATATCCCAGGATTTACCTCACACCTCCCCCCTTTTGAGGGCGCTAGGGGGCAGCACACTCCGGTGTTCCCCCGTGCGTCCGTCCGCGACCTCTCTTTGTCGGGACAGCCCGTCTGCGTTACCGTGGTCACGGCCCCTTTTGTGGCAAATGGTGAAGTTGTATTGCTGCAGCGCAAGGCTCCATCGCAACAACCTCCCAAGGGGATTGTGGTCCGTCTCCACGATGAAGCGGCGCCCATATAGATAGGGTTGCAGACGCTGCAGGGCCCACACTATGGCTAGGCATTCCTTTTCCATCGTGGAGTAGGCCACTTCCCTTGGTAACAGCTTCCTGCTCAGGTACAAGACTGGGTGCTCCTGTCTCGCCGAGCCCACCTGGCTGAGCATCGCACCGAGGCCGAAGTCACTGGTGTCGGTCTGTACTACAAACGGCCGCGTGAAGTCAGCTGCCTGTAGTACTGGTGGGCTGGACAAGGCATCCTTTAGGGCCCGGAAGTCTGTCTCGCAGTCCACTGTCCAATCGACTGCAGAGGGCAGCTTCTTCTTGGTGAGGTCTGTCAGGGGCTTCGCCAGGCTACTATAGTGTGGAACAAACCTCCTATAGTACCCATCGGTCCCCAAGAAGGACATCACCTGCTTCTTTATCCTGGGGGTGGGCCAGGATGCGATGGCTTCCACTTTCTCAGGCTCGGGCTTCAGAGTTCGCCCGCCTACCCGGTGGCCCAGGTAATGGACCTCGCTCATGGCCAGCTGACACTTTCCTGGCTTGATGGTCAAACCTGCCTGGTGGATCCGCCTGAGCACTTGTGCTAGATGCTCCAGGTGGTCCTCCCAGGTGGGACTGAAGACGGCAATGTCATCCAGGTAAGCGGCCGAGTACCCTTCAAGTCCCTTGAGCAGGGTGTTGACTAGCCGCTGGAAAGTGGCAGGGGCATTCCTCATTCCGAAGGGCATCACCGTGGACTCGTACAGTCCAAATGGGGTAATAAAGGCAGAACGTTCCCTGGCCTTGCGTGACAGCATTGAGCCCCCTGTAGTCCACGCAGAACCGAGTGGTTCGTTCCTTCTTAGGGACGAGGACTACAGGCAAGGCCCAAGCGCTGTTGGATGCCTGGATCACCCCCAGCTTCAGCATCTCGTCAATCTCCTGGCGCATGTGTTGCTGCACCTCCAGGGAGACCCGATATGCTGAACACCGGATCGGGGGATGATCCCCAGTGTCCACGTGATGGACGGCCAACTCAGTCCTTCCGGGCTGGTTGGTAAACAACCCCCGGAAGAAGTGTAGGGTGGCCCACAGCTGGGACCGCAGGTCCTCCAAGAGCTGGTGGCCAACCTCCACATCCTCAATGGATCCACCTGCCCTAACCTGGGCTAGCATATTCAAGAGGGTTTCCGCCTCTTCCTCCTCGGGCAGGTTGCACATGGGGAGCGCACATGCCTCCCGCTCATGATGTGCCTTCATCATGTTCACATGGAAGGGCTTCCGCCTTCCACGGGCAGGGTCCAGGGTGACCAGGTACGTTACAGGGTTGAGCTGCTGGTACACGAGGTATGGGCCTTCCCAGGCTGCCTGAAGCTTGTCCTGTGGTACGGGACCAGTACCCACACCTTTTGACTCACTTGGTAGGTCCTCTCACAAGAGTTCTGGTCGTACCAACGCTTCTGATCAGCCTGGGCTTGAGCCATATTGTCGTGCACCAGCTGCGTCAAGGCCTGCATTTTGTCCCGAAAGCGCATGACATACTCGATAACCGACACTCCAGGGGTGGCCACATCCCCTTCCCAAACCTCTTTCACCAGAGCCAGCGGGCCCCGTACACGTCGCCCGTACAGGAGCTCAAAAGGTGAGAACCCTGTTGAGGCCTATGGAACCTCCCGGTAAGCAAATAACAGGTGTGGGAGATACCGCTCCCAGTTACACTCGTGGGAGTCGACCAACATCTTAAGCATCTGCTTTAAGGTGCCATTGAACCGCTCGCACAGACCATTAGTCTGTGGATGGTACGGGCTGGCCACCAGATGTTGCACCTGGACTTGCTTACAGAGGGCCTCCATCAGCTGTGACATGAATTGGGTCCCCCGGTCAGTGAGCATTTCCTGGGGAAAACCCACTCGAGAGAAAATCTCAAGAAATGCGGTGTCCACCTTGTCAGCCCGAATGGACGACAAGGCCACCGCTTCAGGGTACCGGGACGCATAGTCCACTACCGTCAGTACGAAGCGTTTCCCGGAGCTGCTGGGGATGGCCAGCGGGCCGACCAGATCCACAGCCACCCTCCTGAAAGGCTCATCAATGATGGGCAAAGATACCAGTGGGGCTTTGGGGTGTGGCCCCGCCTTCCCCACTCTCTGACAGATGCCACACGAACGGCAGTAGGCAGCCACATCGGCCCCCATTTTTTGCCAGCAGAAATGCTGGTTTAACCTGGCCTTGGTCTTAGTGATCCCTAGGTGTCCGGCCATCGGAATCTCATGTGCGATCCGCAACAACTCCGTCCGGAACGGTCCCTGGGCCACGCCTCTGGTGAACCCTGCTGGACCGTGACCCGATACAGCCATCCTTTGTCCCACACCACTCGCTCCAGGTCCGAGGGAGGCTGTGCCTCCTGCTCCTTGAGAGCTTTCAGGCTGTCGTCAGCTTCTAACGCTGCCTGAAACCCCTGACTAGATGTGGCCAGAATCGACGAGACTGTCACATCTTCGGTCAGTACCCTGGGACCTGTGTCCTGGCCTCCACCTGACTCGGCTGCCACTTGGTCAGAAGGGGAAGAGCTATCGGACCTCCGGGAGGCCCCTGGGCTTCCAGCACACCCACTGCGGGTGACAGCAGCCACAGCCGCTGTTACCGTGGGTCGTGCCTGCTCCTCCTCCGTCCCTGACCAAGTCGCCGGTTCAGGCAGACCTACCTGGCTTCCTGACACACCGGTTGTGGGGGAACCCTGCACCGAGATCTTACCTGGGAGCACTTCCGCTCATGGACCAGCCCCAATCTCACCTGCCTGTTCCCCCCCCCTGCAGCAACAGAAACCCCGCGGTGAAGTCTCTGGGGACCCCGCATTTGCTGTGGTAGCCCCCACCCCACACACTGGTTCTCCCCCTGCAGTATCCTGCTCTCTGCTTATCCCTGCAGAGGGCAACAGATCCCAGCTCACTGGCTGATCACTGGTAAGGGCATTGTCACACCCTTCTCCCACCCCCTCCCCTGTCACAGCTGGAGCTGTGTGTGTGTCTGTGGTTTCAGTGTATGCAGAAGACGCAGAGCTCACTCCCTCCTCCCTTACATCAATTACAGATAACACATCCACATCGCCAGGGGGTATGTCAGTACTGGCTGAAAGATCAGCCCTTGAGGATTCGGGGGCCTCAAACTGGGAGGTTATCCGCCCCAAATCTGTCCCAAGCAACACTTTGGCAGGGATCCTATCAGTTACCCCCACCTCCCTCACCCCTCGTCCTGCGCCCCAGTCCAAATAAATCTTGGCGACGGCACCGTTGGGTCAGTGCCTCCAATTCCGGAGAAAGCGAGGGTTTTTCCGGGGACCAAGTCTTGGGGGGGACACGATCTCCGGCTGCACCAGAGTCACCTCCGAGGCGCAGTCCCGCAGTCCCATGGTCCTAGACTGGCCGACGGTGACGGGTTGGAAGCTGTCCAGGGACCTACCACCACCCCCCTTTACACAGTGCACCGTGGGCGGTTTTGGGGACGGGGACGGGGCCTTGGGGCACTGAGGTCACATGGCCTTGAAGTGTCCGGGTTGGTTGCACTGGTGGCACCGTCTTGTTTCTGCCACGGGCCTGGAGGGGGGGGGGTCGAGGGGGACACCCCCTGCAGTCTAGGGGCAGGTGGGGCAGTCGCAGAATTCATCTTACCCCCTCTCCAGGTGCTGCTGGCGGCCGCTCTCTTGGCCTCCGGGGCCCGATTGTTGGTGTAGTCATGTGCGAGGGCGGCCGTAGCAGTGGACCCCTTTGGCTTCTGGTTTCGGATGAACTGGCGGAGATCCTCAGGGCAGTTCCACAAGAGTTGCTCCGTGATGAACAAGTCCAGGATCTCCGGTCCGGTGGTAAGCTGCAGGCCTTGGGTCCTGTGGTCGGCAGCTCGGGCAAGTGCCCGCTGGTGGTCAGCCCAGGAGTCCTTTGGTCCCTGCAGGCTTCGGAACTTCTTGCGGTAGGACTCCGGAGTGAGGTAGTACTGTTGGATCAGGGCCCGCTTGATGGTGTCATAGCCCTGATCTGCCTCAGCAGGCAAGTCCCCAAGGATTTCCAGGGCCTTACCCCTTAAATGGGGGGTCAGGTATTTGGCCCACTGATCCTTGTCCAGATGGTGCTGCAGGCAAGTCCGTTCAAAAGCAGTCAGGAAAGAGTCCAAGTCTCCATCCTTCTCCAGCACTGGGAAGTCCTCAACACGGACCTTTGGAAGTTTGGTGTCTCGAAGGTCACGGGTGGCTGATGAGGGCCGGAGCTGAGCTAGCTGCAGCTGGTGGTCACGCTCTCTGCCTGTTGCTGTCGCTCTTCACGCGCTGCTTGCCGCTCCGCAGCTTCACGCGCTGCCTGCCGCTCTGCCCTGCGCTCTGCCATGAGTTCCTTGTAGCCCTCCCGGTCTCCAGAGATTCCAAAAAAGTCAAATGACCCAAATTCTCATGAAACATTAAATTCTTTATTATTTTATTAAACAAACACACAAGAAAAATATTAAAAAGATGGATAATGATATAAAAATATCCTGGGTTCAACAAGTGTTAATTTTTATTTTTTTTTATTTTTTTTAAATATTGTACATAATAAATTCATACAGGTTCATAACACAGTTTTTTTTAACAAATTTTTCTACATATGTTTTTGTGAGGTTGGTCTCCTGAAAAAGTATTCAACCCCTAATCCGCCCGCATCGAGGTCAATTATAATATATAATTTGTGATCTATCGGAAAGTGCTAGTGCATTAGCATACAGCTAAAAATAAACAATTTGAGAGACCAAAGATACATGAGATGAATGAGGGGTTGAATAGTTTTGTTTAGAGGTAGAAATAATCTGCTTATTCCAATGAATCTATGCAGAGTTATTATTTCTGAGGCAAGCCATAAAAAACTGCATCAGAAAAAATTATCTCTGTAAGCACTCACGTTGTCACAGGAATTGCTGAAAAACTCTTTGTAAACAAATGCCCATTATACCTATGCATCTACTGTATATTAAGAGTTAACAGAGCAAAGTTCAATCTGTTATATAGTTAACAGGAATAGTATTACATCAGCATGTTACTAGGCAGGCCATATAACATCATGCCATAAACACTGATGTGATAAGAGCAATACTATTCAAGCAGGTATATTAAGGGTTAACAGAGCAGGATTCAGTCTTGTTGCAGGAGTTGAATTACAACAGCATGTTACTAGGCAAAGGGCGCATATCATTAAGCCATAGACACTGATGTGATCAGAGCAATACTTATCAAGCAGGCAGATTAAATCAACATTTTGTCAAACAGATCATACAGAGCGGTGATGAACCAAAGCATAAATATAGATCTTACATAAGAACCCCAGGATCACCCTTAACGATCGTTTCGTCTCTTCCTCAGAAGGGGTGAAGTCTGGTAAGGCACACAGTCTATTTAAGGCTGGGTTCACACATAGCGACAGCGATAACGACGTCGCTGTTACGTCACCATTTTCTGTGACGTAACAGCGACCTAGTAAGTCGTTGTTATGATCGCTGCTTAGCTGTCAAACACAGCGACGCAGCAACGATCATAACGTCGCTACATGTGCAGAGAGCAGGGAGCTGCGCACACTGCTTAGCACTGGTTCCCTGCACTCCTAGCTACAGTACACATCGGGTTAATTACCTGATGTGTACTGCAGCTACATGTGCAGAGAGCAGGAGCCGGCAGCACAGGCAGCGTGAGAGCTGCAGAGGCTGGTAACTAAGGTAAATATCGGGTAACCACCTTGGTTACCCGATGTTTACCCTGGTTACAGCTTACTGCAGCTGCCAGATGCCGGCTCCTGCTCCCTGCTCGCTTCATTCCGTCGCTCTCTCGCTGTCACACACAGCGATCTGTGCGTCACAGCGGGAGAGCAACAATAAAAAAACGAACCAGGGCTGTGTGTAACGAGCAGCAATCTCACAGCAGGGGCCAGATCGCTGCTCAGTGTCACACACAGCGAGATCGCTAATGAGGTCACTGCTGCGTCACAAAAACCGTGACTCAGCAGCGATCTCAGCAGCGAGCTCGCTGTGTGTGAAGCACCCCTAAGTAACAGCTGTCCAATGACACGCAGATTACTGATAGCAGCGGCTGTGAAGCGCTTATCATGGAAAGCAGGAGAGTTCAAAGCACCTGGGTCAGCGTCCTGCAGCCATGGAAACGTCCCCTGGTAAACCAGGGAGTGCGTCCATGAACCACGTGAGGACGCCTCACCATAGAAACCAGACAACACTGCTGCCCAGGGAAGCGCAAGCGCTCTAAGGATTTTTTTATACTTAGAAGTTAACCATAGGAATGCCAGTTATATCAGTGAATCTGAATAGATCCATGGTATGAAGTAAATTTATATGGATTAATGCAATGCAGCACTCATGAAACGGACTCTATTTATATAAAGATTTAATAGTGACATATACTAATGTGATTTATATAAATTAAATACAATAAAGTCTAACTGAAACAGACTCATCCATGGATCTAGACTATATATGTGGATATAAAGAAATGTGACAGTGATAAAGAAAATGTGACGGTACAAAAGTGCAAGGTGAGCAAAAAAGTATAGTGAATGAAACAATGAATAAATGTTATACTTACTTATGCAAATTCATTCAATTTCTAAAAGACAAAATTTAGCTGGATATGGACAAACACACAAAAAATGTGCAAAATATGCAAAATTTACAAATACATGTGAAAAAATGTATATAAAAAGTGTATACAAAATGTATATTTTTTATATAAAAATATATCTATATTGTGAACCTAAATACAAGAGACCACCTACACAGCCACATTGCACAATCCTAAATTACATAAAATTATATAATTTCCCAAGGTAAGAGGGGAAGGAATGGAAGGGGGGGAAAAAAAGCCTGGAGTCGGGCCATAGCCATTTGTAGAAGGGCATCCGAGCCTGCCAGGCTCAGTGGATTGGCGAGTGGTGATCTGCGGCACGCTGCAGAGCCTGGTGATTCACTGTCCATTGCAGAGCGGAGGGCTGGCATCTGGCTCCCTGAGGACATTTGGGTGGGCTCCTCCTCATCTTGTCCATAACTGCCAGGTTGTGCGCTGTCCTCTGCAGAACGGCTCTCTGGCGTCGGGCTCCTGGAGGACTCGTCGTCAACATCCTCATTGTTGTCCACAGCAGTCTTCTACCTCCTCGCCTCTGGCCAGAGCATCGGCCATTTCATTAGCTTTGCTCCTGGTGTTATCAGCCATTGTTGCAGACTTTGGTCACTGACACCTGATGCGCCCACACACCTTACTGTATATGCACTCTGACACTCTAGTGTTGGTCTAGTCTGAAGACCCCAGCAGCCACAGCTGCTACTGGCAGTCTTTAGTGTCTGGGAGTATGGGTCTCACACTCACACGCACTATTATCTCGATCCCACCGCTTGCCACCAATATGTCACGATCGGGGGGGTAACAAGCGGGCATCACACCCCTCCTCTATACCTCCCGACCGACAGACAGAGCACGTGATGCGCTCTCTAGCGCCCCTATTATAGTCAGGCCAATTATGGAATTGCCCGAAAATAAGCAAGGAGGCCGCTATTCTCCTATGCCGAGGATTGAAGGGTTCCCGGTGAGAGTGAGGTATATATTCCTCCTGACCTCAGCGGACGGAATATATGAAAACCACCTTTAATCTCACCGGCTGCCCCACAATGATCCTTGGCACAAACTCGCTGCCACCATCCGATTTACGGTAACAATTAAGCCGAACACACAGACGTGGGATTCAAGATCGAGATAACAGAACAGCCCAAGATTAATTATATAATTTAATCAGCCTAAGGCACACTAGAAACTACAATATATACAATAGGGAATCTACAGAATATACAGTTAGGTCAGAGTACATTTACAGGCAAGATATGGGTTACAAACAGGCATACAGTTCAAGCAGTTACCTTGTGCGTCTGGCCACAGGGGGGCGCTGATAGACCAGGTTTCCGGAACTCCCTCACAGGTCTTTCCCGACCAGACCCCCGAGCAAAGAACAAGCTAAAATGTCCGAACTGTGGTTATCAACCTGGCCGAATCCCTGTCCCCCTCCTACCTCTGTGACCTCACAGGGAACCACTGCCACTCCCCCGGCTTTGAGTCAGGATAAAATTCCCAAGGGATTATTAATCATAACTTTGCCTGGGAACATTGTAGGCGGACGCCAATGCTCTCATTTTGACAGTTATGAATTTAGCTGCAAAACGAGAGTACTCATGGCTTGTCTGCTAGTTCCCCACTGGCCGATATCACGCCTGGGGTACTTCCCAAGGTCCCACTCCCATAAAAAAGGTGTGCCAGCATCGTCCGCATGCGGAGACACCATTTTTATGGTTGCCGTATTTATCGGATGTACGTCTCGCGAGATATTAACCATATTTTACCGGAGTCGTTCTGTCTGGTGGCTTCAATGGCCTGGTAATGAGATAGGAACTCTTGTTACAGGGTCACAGCAGGGGGTCGTCCTGTGTCCTTTGTTCACAACTCATCTAATCTCCATATCACAGGAGATTGCCTCTGCTGTGTGAATGGGATGTGACACCTCTCCAGATGTTGGACATCTGAGAAGGAGAAGGGGGGGGGGTTGCTACCACGGAGTGATGAGAGCGATTATGACTGGAAATCATAATTCCTCTTCATATGCCAGGATTTACCTCACAGAAGGGTTTAAAGTTCATCAGCAATTTCTCAGTTTTCGAAAAAAAAATTACAAAACCATTTTTTTAGGGACCACATCACATTTGAAGTGACTTTGAGAGGACTAGGTGACAGAAAATACCCAAAAGTGACACCATTCTAAAAACTGCACCCCTCACATTGCTTAAAATTACATACAAAAAGTTTATAAATCCTTTAAGTGCTTCACAGGAACCAAAGCAATGTGGAAGGAAAAAATGATTTTTTTAAATTTTTTTTCAACACAAAAATGTTACTTAAAACATAAAAGTTTGCATTTTCACAAGGATATCAGGAAAAAATGCACCATAAAATGTATTGTGCAATTTCTCCTAAGTACCCCATATGTGGTGGACATCAATTGTTTGGGCGCACTGCAGGGCTCGGAAGGGAAGGAGCTTCATTAGAATTTTTGAAAGCAAAATTAGCTAAAACCATTAGCGGACACCATGTCGCGTTTGGAGAGTCCCTGATGTGCCTAAACTGTGGAGCTCCCCCACAAGTGACTACATTTTGGAAACTAGCAAACAAAAGGAGGAAAGGAGATGAAGCACGATTTGTTGCAAAATACATTTTATTCAATAAAAATCAAGTAGAAAAGTACTATAAGCAACATGTAATATATACAATAGGTCCTCGGTGAGTGTGGAAAGGGGGTAGTAGAAAAAAGGGGGGAAAAATGAGGTAAATAAAATTACCACACAGAACCAGCCACAATTATTATGCGTATAATAGATGTAATATTTGTGTTAAAATTTACACACCAGTATGGTACTGAATTAAATAAAGTGGCAAACTAAAGGGGGCACATACTGAGAGGATTATATATGTACCTGCAGTCTGGCATATGAAAAAATGTGCCCCACATGAGAGAACCAAAATGGTCTATACACAGAGTGTAAAATTCCCTGACACATGCACAGCCCTGCCACAAGAAACACACCGCAAGTGTGAAGTTGGAGTGAGACAAATAGAAGTAAGTGGTAAATGCCCAAGGCTAGGAAACTGTGCAGGTGAATGGAGAGCACTATGTAAATGACCAGAAAGGACTCATGCAATACCTCTACCTGGTGGTGTAGTGGGAGGCTGGTTCTGGTGGTAAGATAACCTCTTGACAGCTGTTTCGCAGCACGCTTTCTCAAAAGGAAGTGTGATGTATGCGGTGAGAAACCAGCTATATTGGGACCAAGGAAGTGAAAACAATCAATCCTGATTGCAGTTGATGTAGTGCGCGTGCGCTAGCAGCCGAGATCGGGCAGCAGCGAGGGACGGAAACACCGCTGCTTTGGAAACTAGACCTCTCAAGGAATTTATCTAGATGGTTGGTGAGCACCTGGAACAGGTGGGCTTCACAGAATTTTATAAGCTGTGAAAATGAAAAATGTAATTTTTAAACCACAAAAATGTTGCGTTAACGCCAAATTTTGCAAATAACCTAGAGTAATAGGAGATAGTGAACCATACAAATTATTGTGCAATTTCTCCTGACTAATGCAGGAAAGAAGAAGAAGGGAAAGAGTACCACATTGGAGTGCAGATTTAGTTGGAATGGTTTGTTTTGCCATGTCACATTGGTAGAGCCCCTGAAATGCCAAAACAGCAGAAATCTCCCACAGTGACCCCATTTTACAAACTGTACCCCTCAATGAATTCATTCAGAGGTGCAGTGTGCAAACAAATTTTATACTATTGGGCGGTAAACAAAAATAATTACATTTTTACAACTAAAATGTTGTGCTAACCCCAAATTTCCAATTTGCACATGGGGAATAGGTAAAAAATGTCCTATAATGTGTTACACAATTTCTCCTGAACATGACAATACCCCACATGTCATTGTACAGTAGTGTTTGGCCGCACGACAGGTCGGTCTCAGAGAGGAAGGAGCACCATTTGATTTTTTGAAACACAGATTTTCCTAGAATAGTTTGTGGACACCATTTGCAGAGTCCCCATGTGCGAGAAAAGAAGAAATCCCCCTCAAGTGACCACATTTTGGAAATTTCACCCCTCTGGGAATTCATCTACAGGAGTAGTAATGATTTAGTCTCTAGGGTACGTGCCAGCGATCAGCACATGCCATGTTCTGGATGTGGAGTGTATTCACCTGCAGAGACACAAGTGCACTACTCAGGAGGCGGCAGCTGCCCATGCCCACGATCAGGGTTTGGGGCACTGTGGACTTTCGCTCTGTTTTCCCAGCTGGGAACACTCGCGTCTCTGCAGCATAAATTGACATACTGCATCTAGGGAAGCAGCTCCACAGGTCAGTTTACGAAGTATAGAAAAGAAGTACAGTGGGCATTGGATTTATATCAGTCCATCCACTGTGCTTGTACCGCACAATGCAGTGGTTTGGACACAGCAAAAATACGGAGCATCCAATATGCTGCTATTCCTTATTGTGGGCAAGCACCCTTAAAGGTAATCCCGATGCAAGCACTTAGCGTAGAGCACAGGATAAATATGAGCCGTGCCGTACTGCGTTCTTTTAAAGACAGAATGAACAAATCAACAACAGTTGAACTATTGGCTTTCTTTATTTATTTTTTACACCATTCGCCATGTAGTATAGGTGATTAGGTGGCTGTATTCCTCTGGTACTAAAAAACGCTTTTTACAAAATAAAGTTTTTTTGCATCACCAGATTTTGAAGGCTATAGTTTTTTTTTTATTCTGACATGTGAGGACTTTTTTTGTGGGATAAGTTGGAGTTTTTATTGATACCATTTTTGGCCATAATTTTTGATCGCTTTCTATTCCACTTTTTGTGAGGCAGAATCAAGAAGAAACAGCAACTCAGGAATAGGGGGTTTTTTAACGTTGTTTACAGTGCTGTAAAAGTGATAAGATAGATTTATTCTCCAGGTCAGTATTATTACAGAGATACCATATTTATACAAGTTTTTTTGTTTTGCTGCTTTTATACCATAAAAACTATTTTGCACGGAAAAAATCAGTTTTTGCATTGCTGTATTTTGACAGCTATAACATTTTTATTTGTTGGCTGATAAAACTGTATGGTGGCTTGTTTTTTTGCGGGTGAAATGATGTTTTCATCTGTACCAGTTTTATTTATATATAACTTTTTGATCACATTTTATTCCACTTTTTTGTCAGCTATATGTTAAAAAGACATTGTTTTTGCTATGTTTTTTTTTTTTTTATCGTGTACACTGAAGGGGTTAGCTCGGGTTGTTATGGACGTGGCAATACCAAATATGTGTACTTATTTGTTTATTTTATTTTTTTACACAAATTTAATTGGACTATTTTTATTATTTTTCTTCTTTATTTTCAGATTTTTTTTAAATAACGTGTTTTTCCAAAAATAAGACCTCCATCAAAAATAAGCCCTAGCAGGGATTTTCAGCATTTTCGGAGCAAAGTTTAAATATAAGCCCTCCCCTGAAAGAAGGGAATTTTGTTACTTACCGTAAATTCCTTTTCTTCTAGCTCTTATTGGGAGACCCAGACGATTGGGGTATAGCTACTGCCTCCGGAGGCCACACAAAGCACTACACCAAAAAGTGCAAGGCCCCTCCCCTTCTGGCTATACCCCCCCGTGGTATCACGGGTTCTCCAGTTTTAGTGCCAAAGCAAGAAGGAGGAAAGCCAATAACTGGTTTAAACAAATTAACTCCGAGTAACATCGGAGAACTGAAAAACCGTTCAACATGAACAACATGTGTACCCGCAAACAACAAAAAAATCCCGAAGGACAACAGGGCGGGTGCTGGGTCTCCCAATAAGAGCTAGAAGAAAAGGAATTTACGGTAAGTAACAAAATTCCCTTCTTCTTCAGCGCTCTATTGGGAGACCCAGACGATTGGGACGTCCAAAAGCTGTCCCTGGGTGGGTAAAGAAATACCTCATGTTAGAGCTGCAAAACAGCCCTCCCCTACGGGGGTGTCACTGCCGCCTGCAGGACTCTTCTACCTAAGCTGGCATCCGCCGAAGCATAGGTATGCACCTGATAATGCTTGGTGAAAGTGTGCAGACTCGACCAGGTAGCTGCCTGGCACACTTGTTGAGCCGAAGCCTGGTGTCGTAATGCCCAGGACGCACCCACGGCTCTGGTTGAGTGGGCTTTTAGCCCTGAAGGAACCGGAAGCCCCGCAGAACGGTAGGCCTCTAGAATTGGTTCTTTGATCCATCGAGCCAGGGTGGCTTTAGAAGCCTGCAACCCCTTGCGCGGACCAGCGACAAGGACAAAAAGTGCATCGGAACGGCGCATGGGCGCCGTGCGGGAAATGTAGATTCTGAGTGCTCTCACCAGATCCAGCAAACGTAAGTCCTTTTCATACCGGTGAACCGGATGAGGACAAAAGGAAGGCAAGGATATATCCTGATTAAGATGAAACGAGGAGACGACCTTAGGGAGAAACTCCGGAATGGGGCGCAGCACTACCTTGTCCTGGTGGAACACCAGGAAGGGAGCCTTGGATGACAGAGCTGCCAGCTCCGACACTCGCCGAAGCGATGTGATCGCAACAAGAAACGCCACTTTCTGTGACAGGCGAGAAAAGGAAACTTCCTTCAGAGGCTCGAAAGGCGGCTTCTGGAGAGCAACTAGTACCCTGTTCAGATCCCATGGATCTAACGGCCGCCTGTACGGGGGCACAATATGACAGACCCCCTGCAGGAACGTGCGCACCTTAGGAAGACGTGCTAGACGCTTCTGAAAAAACACGGATAGTGCCGATACTTGCCCTTTAAGGGAGCTGAGCGACAAGCCCTTTTCTAACCCCGATTGCAGGAAAGAAAGAAAAGTGGGCAATGCAAATGGCCAGGGAGACACTCCCTGAGCGGAACACCAGGATAAGAAAATCTTCCACGTTCTGTGGTAGATCTTAGCAGACGTCGACTTTCTAGCCTGTCTCATTGTGGCTACAACTCCTTGGGATAATCCTGCAGACGCTAGGATCCAGGACTCAATGGCCACACAGTCAGGTTCAGGGCCGCAGAATTCTGATGGAAAAACGGCCCTTGGGACAGTAAGTCTGGTCGGTCTGGAAGTGACCACGGTCGGCCGACCGTGAGATGCCACAGATCCGGATACCACGATCTCCTCGGCCAGTCTGGGGCGACGAGTATGACGCGGCTGCAATCGGATCTGATCTTGCGTAAGACTCTGGGCAAGAGTGCCAGAGGCGGGAATACGTATGGGAGCCGGAACTGCGACCAATCTTGTACTAAGGCGTCTGCCGCCAGAGCTCTTTGATCGCGCGACCTCGCCATAAATGCCGGGACCTTGTTGTTGTGCCGGGACGCCATTAGGTCGACGTCCGGCACTCCCCAGCGGCGACAGATTTCCTGAAACGCGTCCGGGTGAAGGGACCATTCCCCTGCGTCCATGCCCTGGCGACTGAGGAAGTCTGCTTCCCAGTTTTCGACGCCTGGGATGTGAACCGCGGATATGGTGGATGCTGTGTCTTCCACCCACATTAGAATGCGCCGGACTTCTTGGAAGGCTTGCCGACTGCGCGTCCCTCCTTGGTGGTTGATGTATGCCACCGCTGTGGAGTTGTCCGACTGGATTCGGATCTGCTTTCCTTCCAGCCACTGTTGGAAGGCTAGTAGGGCAAGATACACTGCCCTGATTTCCAGAACATTGATCTGAAGGGTGGACTCCTGCGGAGTCCACGTTCCCTGAGTCCTGTGGTGGAGAAAAACTGCTCCCCACCCTGACAGACTCGCATCTGTCGTGACCACTGCCCAGGATGGGGGCAGGAAGGATCTTCCCTGAGACAATGAGGTGGGAAGGAGCCACCATTGTAGCGAGTCCTTGGCCGTCTAGCATTCAGGCTGAGTTGGCATGTCTCTTGAGAGGGTGCCTTGACCAGTAGATCGTCTAGGTAAGGGATCACCGAGTGTCCCTGAGAGTGCAAGACTGCTACCACTGCCGCCATGACCTTGGTGAAGACCCGTGGGGCTGTCGCCAGACCGAATGGCAGAGCTACGAACTGAAGATGGTCGTCTCCTATCACAAAACGTAGAAAACGTTGATGTTCTGTAGCAATTGGCACGTGGAGATAAGCATCTTTGATGTCTATTGAGGCAAGGAAGTCTCCTCGAGACATTGAGGCAATGACAGATCGTAGGGTTTCCATCCGGAACCGCCTGGCGTGCACATGTTTGTTGAGCAGTTTTAGGTCCAGAACAGGACGGAATGAGCCGTCCTTTTTTGGAACCACAAAGAGATTGGAGTAAAACCCTCGACCCTGTTCCTGAGGAGGGACAGGGATCACTACTCCTTCCGCTCTTTGGGAGTCCACCGCCTGCCGCAGAGCATCTGCTCGGTCTGGATGTGGGGAGGTTCTGAAGAATCGGGCTGGAGGACGAGAACTGAACTCGATTCTGTACCCGCGAGACAAAATGTCTGTCACCCACCGGTCCTTGACCTGTGACAGCCAAATGTCGCAAAAGCGGGAGAGCCTGCCCCCGACCGGAGATTCGGCGGGAGGGGGCTGGAAGTCATGAGGTAGCCGCTTTGGAAGCGGTTCCTCCATTTGCTTTCTTGGGGCGTGCGTGAGCCCGCCAGGAATCTGAGTTTCTTTGCGTCCTCTGAGACCCTTTGGACGAGGTAAATGGTGTCTTGCCCGAACCTCGAAAGGACTGAAACCTCTGCTGCCACTTTTTCTGCTGAGGTTTGCTTGTTCTGGGCTGGGGTAAAGAAGAGTCTTTACCCTTGGACTGCTTAATGATGTCAGCCAATGGCTCGCCAAACAGTCTATCTCTAGATAAAGGCAAGCTGGTTAAACATTTTTTGGAACCAGCATCTGCCTTCCAGTCCCTTAACCACAAGGCTCTGCGCAAAACTACCGAATTGGCGGACGCCATTGAGGTGCGGCTGGTAGATTCTAGGACCGCATTGATAGCGTAAGACGCAAACGCAGACATCTGCGAGGTAAGGGACGCCACTTGTGGCACTGCTGGATGTATGATAGCATCCACTTTTGCTAAACCAGCTGAAATAGCCTGGAGAGCCCATACGGCTGCGAATGCCGGAGCAAACGACGCGCCGATAGCTTCATAGACAGATTTTAACCAAAGGTCCATCTGTCTGTCATTGGCATCTTTAAGTGAAGCGCCATCCTCCACTGCAACTATGGATCTAGCTGCAAGTTTGGAAATCGGGGGGTCTACCTTTGGACACTGGGTCCAGCGCTTGACCACATCAGGGGGGAAAGGATAACGTGTATCCCTAGAACGTTTAGAGAAACGTCTTTCTGGGTGAGCGTCGTGTTTCTGGATTGATTCTCTGAAGTCAGAGTGATCCAACAAAGCACTCAATTTACGCTTGGGATAGAGGAAACGAAACTTCTCCTGCTCTGCAGCTGCCTCTTCTGCTGAAGGGGCTGGGGGAGAAATATCTAACAGCCTATTGATGGCTGAGATGAGGTCGTTTACCATGGCGTCCCCATCAGGGGTATCCAGGTTGAGAGGGGTTCCAGGAGTGGATTCCTGATCACTCTCTTCAGACACCTCACAGGGAGACTGATTGCGCTGAGACCCTGAGCAGTGTGATGACGTTGAGGGTCTTTCCCAGCGAGCTCGCTTAGGGTGGCTGGGGCTATCATCTGAGTCATAATCCTCAGCTTGTGAAGCCGGGGACCCCCTTGTAGTCTGGATTGGATCCAGCTGAGGGGGGCCAGAGGACAGAGACCTCGCCGAGTCCAAAGACTGAGCCCCAGACATGGATTGCAAAGTTTCAAGGATTTTTGTCATAGTCACAGACATTCTATCAGCAAAAACTGCAAAGTCTGTCCCTGGCGCCGGGGCAGAACTTACAAGCGTCTCAGCCTGGGTCACTACCTCTCCGGACTCCGGCTGGCGAAGCAGCACCGGATCGGAGCATTGCACACAATGGGGGTCATCGGAGCCTGCTGGTAGAGCAGCCCCACATGCAGCACACGCAGTGTACACAGCCCTAGCCTTGGCAGCCTTGCGTTTTGTGGATGACATGTTGCTGCTTCCTCAGAGCGATCTGGGTATCCAGCCAGGAAGCGACCTCACAGTGCAAGAAATAAATAAATATATATATCTGGTGACACAGTACACCAATACACACTGAGGCACTAGAGGGGCCAGCTGAAATGCCGCTTACCGCCCGCTTAAGAGCGGGTGTGTGGTCGCCAAAAGCCCCCTAGTCCAGGTCTCCCAGAGCCTTGCGTCCTTCCTCCAGCCAGACTGCATGTAATGGCTGCCGGCGTCCTGGGAGAGGAGGGGGGGCGGGCCCTGGGCGTTCCTGGCTAAGAGCGGGAAGCCTGCTTCCCTCTGTGCCTAGTGAGAGGGCTGGAGCATGTAAATCAGGCTCCAGCCCTCGTCGCTGCTGCGAAACAGCGTCTCTCCCCTACCCTGATTGACAGGGTGGGGGCGGGAACGAAGCGGAGCTAGGCCGCAAAAAGCCGGGGACTAAAGTTATAAACGCCGCCGCCGTAAAAGCGCGGTCGGCGTGTCCCCGGCGCACCACAAGTCACAGCAGCGCCGCCCGGTCCAGTGGGGGTCGGCGCTGCGTTCCCACAACACAAAGTCCCCCAGTAAACTGTAGGAACACTAACTCCAACGTTACGGTCCCCGGCGCACTACAACACCCAGCCAGCCCGGAGTGTGTCTGTGCCTACCGGGGACACAGAGTACCTGTATGATGCAGGGCCTTGTCCCTGATTGTACTCCTGCTCCATATCCATCAGGTTCAACTGGGTCTGTGGATGGAGCCCGGCGTCAGAGCTTAGAGGCCGGCAGGATCCCACTTCCACAGAGCCCTACAAGGGGATGTGGAAGGAAAGCAGCATGTGGGGCTCCAGCCTCTGTACCAGCAATAGGTACCTCAACCGTACAACACCATCCACGGGTGAGACGGGAGCATGCTGGGGGCCCTATATGGGCCCTCTTTTCTTCCATCCGAAATAGTCAGCAGCTACTGCTGACTAAAATCTGTGGAGCTATGTATGGATGTCTGACCTCCTTCGCACAAAGCTTGAAAACTGGAGAACCCGTGATACCACGGGGGGGTATAGCCAGAAGGGGAGGGGCCTTGCACTTTTTGGTGTAGTGCTTTGTGTGGCCTCCGGAGGCAGTAGCTATACCCCAATCGTCTGGGTCTCCCAATAGAGCGCTGAAGAAATCAGCCCTAGTCACTGATCAATAATGAAGTGTCCGTGCAGCTAAAAAAGATACTGCAGGACACTTCATTATAGACAGCGGGCACGCCATAATCATACTCCCCAGACGCCAAGCAGATGACCTGCAGTGATCGCACACCCGCACACATTCATATCTCACACACACAATCAGATCTCACAGACAAACCAGATCTCACACACAAACATCCGATCTCACACACAGACATAGGATCACACACACAAACATCGGATCACACACAAACATCAAATCACATACACAAACATCAGATCACACACACATTGGATCGCATATATACTCACCACATTCAGCGACACCGATCTCTTCTCGCCGGCAGAATCCTGAAAGGCAGTGCGGTGGAGCGCAAGGACCTGCAGAACAGGACCTGCGGCAGGACACGTGACTCCCTCCCGGTTGCGCTGGATGTGATGTGTGCGATCTGCTGTGTGTGTGCGCGATCGGCTGTGTGTGTGCGCGATCGGCTGTGTGTGTACGCGATCGGCTGTGTGTGTGCGCGATCGGCTGTGTGTATACGCGATCGGCTGTGTGTGTACGCGATCGGCTATGTGTGTACGCGATCGGCTGTGTGTACGCGATCGGCTCTGTGTGTGACCAGCTGTGTGTGTCTGCGATCTGATTAGTGTGTCTGCGATCTGCTGTGTCTGCGATCTGCTGTGTGTGTGTGTGTGTGTCAGCCAGCAGCAGGGGAGGACAGCGTGCAGCTTCCACCAGAGATCACAGGAGGACCTGGGAGCCACTCAGACGTCCGGTCTGGTAATATGAGTCTCCTGGGAAGTGGGGGGGGTCTGCTTTTTTGGGGCGTTAACGTACCCCCCAACCGTGTTTCTCCAAAAATAAGACCACCTCCAAAAATAAGCCCTAGTGCTTTTTTGTGGGGCAAAAAAAATATAAGACAAGTTGATTCCAATGCTGAAAGAAGTGGGCGAAATAGAGGTATATCTTATACCTTGGTTACGGCCCAGGCTGAATTGCATTGATTTTTGTCCTTCCCTAATAATTTGATGTTCTCATGCCTAACCCCCTAGTGATTTTAACGGAGTCAATAAATGGGAAGTTTTACGTTATACATCTATTTGGCCCAGTTCAAGTTAGTGCAACCACAAAGAAAAAAGAGCGATGAGACATCTTATCATGAAATTTTTATTTTTATTAATATTAATAATCAAGTGGGAAAAGAGAGACAACATTCAATATGGGTGCACAGACCCCAATACCCAGTTAGCCCAGGAGGGTAATATTACATTTAGTTCACAATGTATGTCGCACAAAGAACCGGGGAATGGCGCCCACCCGACGGACGTTCGTTTCGGCAAGATGCAAGATTTATTTTTTTTTCAATAAATCAAATCATTTTTTAAAAAAAGTGTGGGATCCCCTGTATTTTTCATGACCAGCCAAGGTTTAGCAGAC
>NW_027442873.1:0-2500 GCF_048569485.1 Anomaloglossus baeobatrachus
AAGTTTCAGGCCCCCGCGACCTTCCGGAGGTGACGGGGCCCCGGGGGCCCGAGGTGCCCCGGGCGCTCTCGCCCGACTGCCCTCGGCGCCTGGATGAAAACTGGAAAGTTTCAGGCCCCCGCGACCTTCCGGAGGTGACGGGGCCCCGGGGGCCCGAGGGGCCCCGGGCGCTCTCGCCCTACTGCCCTCGGCGCCTGGATGAAAACTGGAAAGTTTCAGGCCCCCGCGACCTTCCGGAGGTGACGGGGCCCCGGGGGCCCGAGGGGCCCCGGGCGCTCTCGCCCTACTGCCCTCGGCGCCTGGATGAAAACTGGAAAGTTTCAGGCCCCCGCGACCTTCCGGAGGTGACGGGGCCCCGGGGGCCCGAGGGGCCCCGGGCGCTCTCGCCCTACTGCCCTCGGCGCCTGGATGAAAACTGGAAAGTTTCAGGCCCCCGCGACCTTCCGGAGGTGACGGGGCCCCGGGGGCCCGAGGGGCCCCGGGCGCTCTCGCCCTACTGCCCTCGGCGCCTGGATGAAAACTGGAAAGTTTCAGGCCCCCGCGGACTTCCGGAGGTGACGGGGCCCCGGGGGCCCGAGCGGGGCTCCATACAATCTCGCCTGAGAGTCCTTGGGACTTAGACGAAAAATCGAAATTTTCCTACTTCCATGATTTTCCGGGGGTGTCGGGGCCCTCGGGGGCCCGAGCGGGGCTCCAGACAATCTCTCCCAATGTTCCCCGGCAGTTGGGAGAAATCGGTCAAAAAAAAAAATTCCGTCAGACTTCCATCATCCGGGGGGGTGTCGGGGCCCTCGGGAGCCCGAGCGGGGCTCCAGACAATCTCTCCCAATGTTCCCCGGCAGTTGGGAGAAATCGGTCAAAAAAAAAAATTCCGTCAGACTTCCATCATCCGGGGGGGTGTCGGGGCCCTCGGGAGCCCGAGCGGGGCTCCAGACGATCTCTCCCAATGTTCCCCGGCAGTTGGGAGAAATCGGTCAAAAAAAAAAATTCCGTCAGACTTCCATCATCCGGGGGGGTGTCGGGGCCCTCGGGAGCCCGAGCGGGGCTCCAGACAATCTCTCCCAATGTTCCCCGGCAGTTGGGAGAAATCGGTCAAAAAAAAAAATTCCGTCAGACTTCCATCATCCGGGGGGGTGTCGGGGCCCTCGGGAGCCCGAGCGGGGCTCCAGACGATCTCTCCCAATGTTCCCCGGCAGTTGGGAGAAATCGGTCAAAAAAAAAAATTCCGTCAGACTTCCATCATCCGGGGGGGTGTCGGGGCCCTCGGGAGCCCGAGCGGGGCTCCAGACAATCTCTCCCAATGTTCCCCGGCAGTTGGGAGAAATCGGTCAAAAAAAAAAATTCCGTCAGACTTCCATCATCCGGGAGGGGCGTCGGGCAGCCTCGCAAGCCGAAAAGGGCTCCAGAGAATCACGCCGGAGAGTCCTTGGGACTTAGAAAATTTTTCAGACCGTTCAGACTTCCACGGTTGACGCCTCTTAACTCGAATCCGACGGGCAGTTCCACGCGTTTCGGCAGGTCCTCGGTTGCAGTACCCCAAAGCGGCCAGAGGGGGAGCCAAAGGAGCAAAAAAATCCGTAGAACCGGGATGGGGTCGAATTTGCCTGCCGCGTCCGCCCGGCAGTTCCAGGGGGGCGGGTAGTTGGCGGGACCGACCCGGCTTACGCGGGGGGGGCTCCCAACCGCCCAAAGACACTTCATCCCACGCCTCCGGGAGATATATGTGAGAGAAGAGCGCCTCTCCAGACTTCGAACGCTCCCCTCGACGAACCGGTACTCCGAGCGATGCGCGAACTGCGGCTCGGGGACCCCTTCCGGTTGCGGGTACGCGCTCTGGCCTCTCCCGCAGCTCCCGGTGGGGAGTTTGCCAGGCGCGGGGCCCGGAGTCAGAGCGCCCCCACGACGTACGCAGCCATCCGGCGGGCCCTGGGATGAAGGTTCCGGTCCGAAAGACCCCCTTCCCTTCTGGCCCAGCGTCGTCCTCTTCCGATCGATTTGGCGAAGCGCTCCCGGGCGGGGAGGTGGCGCCGCACGCTCGGCCCGGGCTCTGGAGCCCGCGCCGGTCACAGGCGAGCGGCCCCTTCCTCCCCCACACCCGGGGTTTCACCCTCCTTACGGTGGCGCGAGCGCGCCGGCTGCCCCCGCCCTCCCGAGGAGGCGGGCGGCCTCGCGGTGGCGAGTTTGAAACGACCCGAGCGTCGAAAAGCGGTCCGACGACCCGCACGGGCGAACGGCGGGGACCTACCCCGCGACTTCCCGGCCGTCTACCGGCGGGGGGGGGTCGCGCGAGGGGGCCCGTCGTCCGAATCGCTCCCCGTGCCGGGAAGCACAAAGATCTTCTCCGAGGGCGGCCTTTTTTCTCACGAGAGCTTCCCAGCGGGAAAGCGGCCGCGGCGGTTGGCGTTTCCACTCCGCCGCCGGGCTATCCCTTTTTTTCTTACCCCCGGTCTGTCCCGAGCCCCTACCCCCTACGGGGAGGAGACGACGGAGGCGCGGAGGG
>NW_027442873.1:12500-15000 GCF_048569485.1 Anomaloglossus baeobatrachus
AAACTGGAAAGTTTCAGGCCCCCGCGACCTTCCGGAGGTGACGGGGCCCCGGGGGCCCGAGGGGCCCCGGGCGCTCTCGCCCTACTGCCCTCGGCGCCTGGATGAAAACTGGAAAGTTTCAGGCCCCCGCGGACTTCCGGAGGTGACGGGGCCCCGGGGGCCCGAGCGGGGCTCCATACAATCTCGCCTGAGAGTCCTTGGGACTTAGACGAAAAATCGAAATTTTCCTACTTCCATGATTTTCCGGGGGTGTCGGGGCCCTCGGGGGCCCGAGCGGGGCTCCAGACAATCTCTCCCAATGTTCCCCGGCAGTTGGGAGAAATCGGTCAAAAAAAAAAATTCCGTCAGACTTCCATCATCCGGGGGGGTGTCGGGGCCCTCGGGAGCCCGAGCGGGGCTCCAGACAATCTCTCCCAATGTTCCCCGGCAGTTGGGAGAAATCGGTCAAAAAAAAAAATTCCGTCAGACTTCCATCATCCGGGGGGGTGTCGGGGCCCTCGGGAGCCCGAGCGGGGCTCCAGACGATCTCTCCCAATGTTCCCCGGCAGTTGGGAGAAATCGGTCAAAAAAAAAAATTCCGTCAGACTTCCATCATCCGGGGGGGTGTCGGGGCCCTCGGGAGCCCGAGCGGGGCTCCAGACAATCTCTCCCAATGTTCCCCGGCAGTTGGGAGAAATCGGTCAAAAAAAAAAATTCCGTCAGACTTCCATCATCCGGGGGGGTGTCGGGGCCCTCGGGAGCCCGAGCGGGGCTCCAGACGATCTCTCCCAATGTTCCCCGGCAGTTGGGAGAAATCGGTCAAAAAAAAAAATTCCGTCAGACTTCCATCATCCGGGGGGGTGTCGGGGCCCTCGGGAGCCCGAGCGGGGCTCCAGACAATCTCTCCCAATGTTCCCCGGCAGTTGGGAGAAATCGGTCAAAAAAAAAAATTCCGTCAGACTTCCATCATCCGGGAGGGGCGTCGGGCAGCCTCGCAAGCCGAAAAGGGCTCCAGAGAATCACGCCGGAGAGTCCTTGGGACTTAGAAAATTTTTCAGACCGTTCAGACTTCCACGGTTGACGCCTCTTAACTCGAATCCGACGGGCAGTTCCACGCGTTTCGGCAGGTCCTCGGTTGCAGTACCCCAAAGCGGCCAGAGGGGGAGCCAAAGGAGCAAAAAAATCCGTAGAACCGGGATGGGGTCGAATTTGCCTGCCGCGTCCGCCCGGCAGTTCCAGGGGGGCGGGTAGTTGGCGGGACCGACCCGGCTTACGCGGGGGGGGCTCCCAACCGCCCAAAGACACTTCATCCCACGCCTCCGGGAGATATATGTGAGAGAAGAGCGCCTCTCCAGACTTCGAACGCTCCCCTCGACGAACCGGTACTCCGAGCGATGCGCGAACTGCGGCTCGGGGACCCCTTCCGGTTGCGGGTACGCGCTCTGGCCTCTCCCGCAGCTCCCGGTGGGGAGTTTGCCAGGCGCGGGGCCCGGAGTCAGAGCGCCCCCACGACGTACGCAGCCATCCGGCGGGCCCTGGGATGAAGGTTCCGGTCCGAAAGACCCCCTTCCCTTCTGGCCCAGCGTCGTCCTCTTCCGATCGATTTGGCGAAGCGCTCCCGGGCGGGGAGGTGGCGCCGCACGCTCGGCCCGGGCTCTGGAGCCCGCGCCGGTCACAGGCGAGCGGCCCCTTCCTCCCCCACACCCGGGGTTTCACCCTCCTTACGGTGGCGCGAGCGCGCCGGCCGCCCCCGCCCTCCCGAGGAGGCGGGCGGCCTCGCGGTGGCGAGTTTGAAACGACCCGAGCGTCGAAAAGCGGTCCGACGACCCGCACGGGCGAACGGCGGGGACCTACCCCGCGACTTCCCGGCCGTCTACCGGCGGGGGGGGGTCGCGCGAGGGGGCCCGTCGTCCGAATCGCTCCCCGTGCCGGGAAGCACAAAGATCTTCTCCGAGGGCGGCCTTTTTTCTCACGAGAGCTTCCCAGCGGGAAAGCGGCCGCGGCGGTTGGCGTTTCCACTCCGCCGCCGGGCTATCCCTTTTTTTCTTACCCCCGGTCTGTCCCGAGCCCCTACCCCCTACGGGGAGGAGACGACGGAGGCGCGGAGGGTGCGGCGCGGGTCCCTCGCGAGCGAAGGGTGTGTGGGGGCGTCCCCACCGGGGCCCGCGTACGCCTTCCGCGCTTCCCGACCGTCCTCCCCGAGGCGGCTCGGAGAAGGGGGAGAAGCGCGAGAGTAGAGAACGAGAAGGGAACCGAGGGTCCCGACGGAGAACCCGGCCGAAAAGGGAGCGAGGGCGAGAAACCCAGGGCGGAGGTAAAAAGAAAGGGGGCCCCCCACGCGCTCAGCTTCCCCCCTTCCCCGTCCCGTCGGCAGCTGGGACCGCCGCTGCAAAAGCCACGGGAGGCGAAAAGAAAAGCAGACAAAAAGTCCGTAGAGGTACGGGCGCGAGAGCGGGCGGAGGACTAAGCCGGTAGGGCGACGCCGACACGGCCAGGCCGAAGCATCCGGGGAGACTTCCGA
>NW_027442873.1:25000-27500 GCF_048569485.1 Anomaloglossus baeobatrachus
TGGGAGAAATCGGTCAAAAAAAAAAATTCCGTCAGACTTCCATCATCCGGGGGGGTGTCGGGGCCCTCGGGAGCCCGAGCGGGGCTCCAGACGATCTCTCCCAATGTTCCCCGGCAGTTGGGAGAAATCGGTCAAAAAAAAAAATTCCGTCAGACTTCCATCATCCGGGGGGGTGTCGGGGCCCTCGGGAGCCCGAGCGGGGCTCCAGACAATCTCTCCCAATGTTCCCCGGCAGTTGGGAGAAATCGGTCAAAAAAAAAAATTCCGTCAGACTTCCATCATCCGGGGGGGTGTCGGGGCCCTCGGGAGCCCGAGCGGGGCTCCAGACGATCTCTCCCAATGTTCCCCGGCAGTTGGGAGAAATCGGTCAAAAAAAAAAATTCCGTCAGACTTCCATCATCCGGGGGGGTGTCGGGGCCCTCGGGAGCCCGAGCGGGGCTCCAGACAATCTCTCCCAATGTTCCCCGGCAGTTGGGAGAAATCGGTCAAAAAAAAAAATTCCGTCAGACTTCCATCATCCGGGGGGGTGTCGGGGCCCTCGGGAGCCCGAGCGGGGCTCCAGACGATCTCTCCCAATGTTCCCCGGCAGTTGGGAGAAATCGGTCAAAAAAAAAAATTCCGTCAGACTTCCATCATCCGGGGGGGTGTCGGGGCCCTCGGGAGCCCGAGCGGGGCTCCAGACAATCTCTCCCAATGTTCCCCGGCAGTTGGGAGAAATCGGTCAAAAAAAAAAATTCCGTCAGACTTCCATCATCCGGGAGGGGCGTCGGGCAGCCTCGCAAGCCGAAAAGGGCTCCAGAGAATCACGCCGGAGAGTCCTTGGGACTTAGAAAATTTTTCAGACCGTTCAGACTTCCACGGTTGACGCCTCTTAACTCGAATCCGACGGGCAGTTCCACGCGTTTCGGCAGGTCCTCGGTTGCAGTACCCCAAAGCGGCCAGAGGGGGAGCCAAAGGAGCAAAAAAATCCGTAGAACCGGGATGGGGTCGAATTTGCCTGCCGCGTCCGCCCGGCAGTTCCAGGGGGGCGGGTAGTTGGCGGGACCGACCCGGCTTACGCGGGGGGGGCTCCCAACCGCCCAAAGACACTTCATCCCACGCCTCCGGGAGATATATGTGAGAGAAGAGCGCCTCTCCAGACTTCGAACGCTCCCCTCGACGAACCGGTACTCCGAGCGATGCGCGAACTGCGGCTCGGGGACCCCTTCCGGTTGCGGGTACGCGCTCTGGCCTCTCCCGCAGCTCCCGGTGGGGAGTTTGCCAGGCGCGGGGCCCGGAGTCAGAGCGCCCCCACGACGTACGCAGCCATCCGGCGGGCCCTGGGATGAAGGTTCCGGTCCGAAAGACCCCCTTCCCTTCTGGCCCAGCGTCGTCCTCTTCCGATCGATTTGGCGAAGCGCTCCCGGGCGGGGAGGTGGCGCCGCACGCTCGGCCCGGGCTCTGGAGCCCGCGCCGGTCACAGGCGAGCGGCCCCTTCCTCCCCCACACCCGGGGTTTCACCCTCCTTACGGTGGCGCGAGCGCGCCGGCCGCCCCCGCCCTCCCGAGGAGGCGGGCGGCCTCGCGGTGGCGAGTTTGAAACGACCCGAGCGTCGAAAAGCGGTCCGACGACCCGCACGGGCGAACGGCGGGGACCTACCCCGCGACTTCCCGGCCGTCTACCGGCGGGGGGGGGTCGCGCGAGGGGGCCCGTCGTCCGAATCGCTCCCCGTGCCGGGAAGCACAAAGATCTTCTCCGAGGGCGGCCTTTTTTCTCACGAGAGCTTCCCAGCGGGAAAGCGGCCGCGGCGGTTGGCGTTTCCACTCCGCCGCCGGGCTATCCCTTTTTTTCTTACCCCCGGTCTGTCCCGAGCCCCTACCCCCTACGGGGAGGAGACGACGGAGGCGCGGAGGGTGCGGCGCGGGTCCCTCGCGAGCGAAGGGTGTGTGGGGGCGTCCCCACCGGGGCCCGCGTACGCCTTCCGCGCTTCCCGACCGTCCTCCCCGAGGCGGCTCGGAGAAGGGGGAGAAGCGCGAGAGTAGAGAACGAGAAGGGAACCGAGGGTCCCGACGGAGAACCCGGCCGAAAAGGGAGCGAGGGCGAGAAACCCAGGGCGGAGGTAAAAAGAAAGGGGGCCCCCCACGCGCTCAGCTTCCCCCCTTCCCCGTCCCGTCGGCAGCTGGGACCGCCGCTGCAAAAGCCACGGGAGGCGAAAAGAAAAGCAGACAAAAAGTCCGTAGAGGTACGGGCGCGAGAGCGGGCGGAGGACTAAGCCGGTAGGGCGACGCCGACACGGCCAGGCCGAAGCATCCGGGGAGACTTCCGAGTCTCTCCCCGGTCGCGCCGGAGCCGCGGTGGACCCCGAAAGCCAGCCCCCTCTCCCGTCGACCCCGCGCCCATCCGCCGGTCGGGTCGAGGACCCCCGCGGCGGAGGCGGGACTAAGCCGGACGGAGGAGCCGCACCAGGCTCGCCCACCGCCTCGGACGCCCCCCAACCCCCGGCGGCCCCCTCCGTGGGATC
>NW_027442873.1:37500-40000 GCF_048569485.1 Anomaloglossus baeobatrachus
AGCGGGGCTCCAGACAATCTCTCCCAATGTTCCCCGGCAGTTGGGAGAAATCGGTCAAAAAAAAAAATTCCGTCAGACTTCCATCATCCGGGGGGGTGTCGGGGCCCTCGGGAGCCCGAGCGGGGCTCCAGACGATCTCTCCCAATGTTCCCCGGCAGTTGGGAGAAATCGGTCAAAAAAAAAAATTCCGTCAGACTTCCATCATCCGGGGGGGTGTCGGGGCCCTCGGGAGCCCGAGCGGGGCTCCAGACAATCTCTCCCAATGTTCCCCGGCAGTTGGGAGAAATCGGTCAAAAAAAAAAATTCCGTCAGACTTCCATCATCCGGGGGGGTGTCGGGGCCCTCGGGAGCCCGAGCGGGGCTCCAGACGATCTCTCCCAATGTTCCCCGGCAGTTGGGAGAAATCGGTCAAAAAAAAAAATTCCGTCAGACTTCCATCATCCGGGGGGGTGTCGGGGCCCTCGGGAGCCCGAGCGGGGCTCCAGACAATCTCTCCCAATGTTCCCCGGCAGTTGGGAGAAATCGGTCAAAAAAAAAAATTCCGTCAGACTTCCATCATCCGGGAGGGGCGTCGGGCAGCCTCGCAAGCCGAAAAGGGCTCCAGAGAATCACGCCGGAGAGTCCTTGGGACTTAGAAAATTTTTCAGACCGTTCAGACTTCCACGGTTGACGCCTCTTAACTCGAATCCGACGGGCAGTTCCACGCGTTTCGGCAGGTCCTCGGTTGCAGTACCCCAAAGCGGCCAGAGGGGGAGCCAAAGGAGCAAAAAAATCCGTAGAACCGGGATGGGGTCGAATTTGCCTGCCGCGTCCGCCCGGCAGTTCCAGGGGGGCGGGTAGTTGGCGGGACCGACCCGGCTTACGCGGGGGGGGCTCCCAACCGCCCAAAGACACTTCATCCCACGCCTCCGGGAGATATATGTGAGAGAAGAGCGCCTCTCCAGACTTCGAACGCTCCCCTCGACGAACCGGTACTCCGAGCGATGCGCGAACTGCGGCTCGGGGACCCCTTCCGGTTGCGGGTACGCGCTCTGGCCTCTCCCGCAGCTCCCGGTGGGGAGTTTGCCAGGCGCGGGGCCCGGAGTCAGAGCGCCCCCACGACGTACGCAGCCATCCGGCGGGCCCTGGGATGAAGGTTCCGGTCCGAAAGACCCCCTTCCCTTCTGGCCCAGCGTCGTCCTCTTCCGATCGATTTGGCGAAGCGCTCCCGGGCGGGGAGGTGGCGCCGCACGCTCGGCCCGGGCTCTGGAGCCCGCGCCGGTCACAGGCGAGCGGCCCCTTCCTCCCCCACACCCGGGGTTTCACCCTCCTTACGGTGGCGCGAGCGCGCCGGCCGCCCCCGCCCTCCCGAGGAGGCGGGCGGCCTCGCGGTGGCGAGTTTGAAACGACCCGAGCGTCGAAAAGCGGTCCGACGACCCGCACGGGCGAACGGCGGGGACCTACCCCGCGACTTCCCGGCCGTCTACCGGCGGGGGGGGGTCGCGCGAGGGGGCCCGTCGTCCGAATCGCTCCCCGTGCCGGGAAGCACAAAGATCTTCTCCGAGGGCGGCCTTTTTTCTCACGAGAGCTTCCCAGCGGGAAAGCGGCCGCGGCGGTTGGCGTTTCCACTCCGCCGCCGGGCTATCCCTTTTTTTCTTACCCCCGGTCTGTCCCGAGCCCCTACCCCCTACGGGGAGGAGACGACGGAGGCGCGGAGGGTGCGGCGCGGGTCCCTCGCGAGCGAAGGGTGTGTGGGGGCGTCCCCACCGGGGCCCGCGTACGCCTTCCGCGCTTCCCGACCGTCCTCCCCGAGGCGGCTCGGAGAAGGGGGAGAAGCGCGAGAGTAGAGAACGAGAAGGGAACCGAGGGTCCCGACGGAGAACCCGGCCGAAAAGGGAGCGAGGGCGAGAAACCCAGGGCGGAGGTAAAAAGAAAGGGGGCCCCCCACGCGCTCAGCTTCCCCCCTTCCCCGTCCCGTCGGCAGCTGGGACCGCCGCTGCAAAAGCCACGGGAGGCGAAAAGAAAAGCAGACAAAAAGTCCGTAGAGGTACGGGCGCGAGAGCGGGCGGAGGACTAAGCCGGTAGGGCGACGCCGACACGGCCAGGCCGAAGCATCCGGGGAGACTTCCGAGTCTCTCCCCGGTCGCGCCGGAGCCGCGGTGGACCCCGAAAGCCAGCCCCCTCTCCCGTCGACCCCGCGCCCATCCGCCGGTCGGGTCGAGGACCCCCGCGGCGGAGGCGGGACTAAGCCGGACGGAGGAGCCGCACCAGGCTCGCCCACCGCCTCGGACGCCCCCCAACCCCCGGCGGCCCCCTCCGTGGGATCGCCCGGGAGCGGCGGGTCTCTCGGCGGGCGGGCGCGGCCCGTGGCGACCCCGGCGGCCAGTCTCCTCGCTTCCGCGTCTCGCCGGGGTGGCTTCCGGACGCCCTTCCGCTCCGGGCCTGCCTGTGGACCGACGACCCCCCGCGCGCGCGGAGGTGGGACTAAGCCAGACGGAGGAGCCGCACCAGGCCCCCATCG
>NW_027442873.1:50000-52500 GCF_048569485.1 Anomaloglossus baeobatrachus
TCCATCATCCGGGGGGGTGTCGGGGCCCTCGGGAGCCCGAGCGGGGCTCCAGACAATCTCTCCCAATGTTCCCCGGCAGTTGGGAGAAATCGGTCAAAAAAAAAAATTCCGTCAGACTTCCATCATCCGGGGGGGTGTCGGGGCCCTCGGGAGCCCGAGCGGGGCTCCAGACGATCTCTCCCAATGTTCCCCGGCAGTTGGGAGAAATCGGTCAAAAAAAAAAATTCCGTCAGACTTCCATCATCCGGGGGGGTGTCGGGGCCCTCGGGAGCCCGAGCGGGGCTCCAGACAATCTCTCCCAATGTTCCCCGGCAGTTGGGAGAAATCGGTCAAAAAAAAAAATTCCGTCAGACTTCCATCATCCGGGGGGGTGTCGGGGCCCTCGGGAGCCCGAGCGGGGCTCCAGACGATCTCTCCCAATGTTCCCCGGCAGTTGGGAGAAATCGGTCAAAAAAAAAAATTCCGTCAGACTTCCATCATCCGGGGGGGTGTCGGGGCCCTCGGGAGCCCGAGCGGGGCTCCAGACAATCTCTCCCAATGTTCCCCGGCAGTTGGGAGAAATCGGTCAAAAAAAAAAATTCCGTCAGACTTCCATCATCCGGGAGGGGCGTCGGGCAGCCTCGCAAGCCGAAAAGGGCTCCAGAGAATCACGCCGGAGAGTCCTTGGGACTTAGAAAATTTTTCAGACCGTTCAGACTTCCACGGTTGACGCCTCTTAACTCGAATCCGACGGGCAGTTCCACGCGTTTCGGCAGGTCCTCGGTTGCAGTACCCCAAAGCGGCCAGAGGGGGAGCCAAAGGAGCAAAAAAATCCGTAGAACCGGGATGGGGTCGAATTTGCCTGCCGCGTCCGCCCGGCAGTTCCAGGGGGGCGGGTAGTTGGCGGGACCGACCCGGCTTACGCGGGGGGGGCTCCCAACCGCCCAAAGACACTTCATCCCACGCCTCCGGGAGATATATGTGAGAGAAGAGCGCCTCTCCAGACTTCGAACGCTCCCCTCGACGAACCGGTACTCCGAGCGATGCGCGAACTGCGGCTCGGGGACCCCTTCCGGTTGCGGGTACGCGCTCTGGCCTCTCCCGCAGCTCCCGGTGGGGAGTTTGCCAGGCGCGGGGCCCGGAGTCAGAGCGCCCCCACGACGTACGCAGCCATCCGGCGGGCCCTGGGATGAAGGTTCCGGTCCGAAAGACCCCCTTCCCTTCTGGCCCAGCGTCGTCCTCTTCCGATCGATTTGGCGAAGCGCTCCCGGGCGGGGAGGTGGCGCCGCACGCTCGGCCCGGGCTCTGGAGCCCGCGCCGGTCACAGGCGAGCGGCCCCTTCCTCCCCCACACCCGGGGTTTCACCCTCCTTACGGTGGCGCGAGCGCGCCGGCCGCCCCCGCCCTCCCGAGGAGGCGGGCGGCCTCGCGGTGGCGAGTTTGAAACGACCCGAGCGTCGAAAAGCGGTCCGACGACCCGCACGGGCGAACGGCGGGGACCTACCCCGCGACTTCCCGGCCGTCTACCGGCGGGGGGGGGTCGCGCGAGGGGGCCCGTCGTCCGAATCGCTCCCCGTGCCGGGAAGCACAAAGATCTTCTCCGAGGGCGGCCTTTTTTCTCACGAGAGCTTCCCAGCGGGAAAGCGGCCGCGGCGGTTGGCGTTTCCACTCCGCCGCCGGGCTATCCCTTTTTTTCTTACCCCCGGTCTGTCCCGAGCCCCTACCCCCTACGGGGAGGAGACGACGGAGGCGCGGAGGGTGCGGCGCGGGTCCCTCGCGAGCGAAGGGTGTGTGGGGGCGTCCCCACCGGGGCCCGCGTACGCCTTCCGCGCTTCCCGACCGTCCTCCCCGAGGCGGCTCGGAGAAGGGGGAGAAGCGCGAGAGTAGAGAACGAGAAGGGAACCGAGGGTCCCGACGGAGAACCCGGCCGAAAAGGGAGCGAGGGCGAGAAACCCAGGGCGGAGGTAAAAAGAAAGGGGGCCCCCCACGCGCTCAGCTTCCCCCCTTCCCCGTCCCGTCGGCAGCTGGGACCGCCGCTGCAAAAGCCACGGGAGGCGAAAAGAAAAGCAGACAAAAAGTCCGTAGAGGTACGGGCGCGAGAGCGGGCGGAGGACTAAGCCGGTAGGGCGACGCCGACACGGCCAGGCCGAAGCATCCGGGGAGACTTCCGAGTCTCTCCCCGGTCGCGCCGGAGCCGCGGTGGACCCCGAAAGCCAGCCCCCTCTCCCGTCGACCCCGCGCCCATCCGCCGGTCGGGTCGAGGACCCCCGCGGCGGAGGCGGGACTAAGCCGGACGGAGGAGCCGCACCAGGCTCGCCCACCGCCTCGGACGCCCCCCAACCCCCGGCGGCCCCCTCCGTGGGATCGCCCGGGAGCGGCGGGTCTCTCGGCGGGCGGGCGCGGCCCGTGGCGACCCCGGCGGCCAGTCTCCTCGCTTCCGCGTCTCGCCGGGGTGGCTTCCGGACGCCCTTCCGCTCCGGGCCTGCCTGTGGACCGACGACCCCCCGCGCGCGCGGAGGTGG